>NW_006239003.1:948146-992859 GCF_000226075.1 Solanum tuberosum
TCAGGTACTGGAACCCTCGCAGTATCAATCTACGGATCAATAGTACGGTCCGTAGATCAACCTACGGACCATAAATAGACACCGTGGTTCCACACTTGGTCAGATTTCCTTGATTTGTCTTCCATACCTTGCCTGATGATCTACGGTCATCACCTACAGACCGTCAATGGACCTACGGTCCGTAGATCACCTCCGTTAATGCCCTTTTTCTGCATTTCTTTTAGCTGTCTCTATACTTCCGCGCCTGAACATCTGTCCTGCAAAATATGATAAAAACACCTAAAAACCAATACAAAAAGGCCTTAGACACACACAAAATTGTAAGTTAAATGTATTAGAAATATCGTAAACTCACGGTATATCAACCGACATCACACCCATGATCTTCAACACCTTATATACCTTAATAATGAACTCTTGGGGATCTTCTTTGACCTTAGAACCATGAAACTCCTAACGATTCATTCTAGTGAAATCCCTAACTCTAGATGCCGACGTACCTATTTTTGGGTTCATGGAGACCATAATCTCCCTATTGGCTTGAGCTGTCATGGCTTGAGCCAATACTAGAAAAGCAGCCCTAAACTCCGCATTAGTCACTTGCACAACCAAATGGTCGACCAAAACATAACGAGCCTGAGGAGGAGCTTCTCGTTCCACATTTTCTCCCCATTTCTTCTTGCATATACCCATCGACTGGCCATAGCCTGTAGAGAATTTTATGAGGATTAGGAGGGAGACATTATAGAGTTAAACTCTATCGCATGACTTTAGAGTAGTGAAAGAAGTGGAGTTTTCTAAACATCTTGTACCCTCTTATTCATTAATATGGCGCGCTTCACACTCATGAATAAGACTCTACTCGGCGTGGCTTATAAGACTTCCTAGAACCTTTCTAAACCTTGTGCTCTAAATACACAGTTTTTCACGACCTAAAGTATACCGTAGGTGTAACATGGCGTACACGACCCCAAGAGGCCCCATAAAAGCCACTTAGCATACATCATACAAGATAATAGAAATTTAAGAGAACTAAAATACAGTTTCAACATATAAGAGTTTATAAAATGAAGCGGAAGTCTAACATAGTCTAAAATCCATGTAATACATCAAGAGTGATCGGAACGTAACCCGTACATCACATACAATCTGAAAATTAAAGACAATAGAAAACAGAAGCTCGATCCTTGGAGCATGAGGACTCACTAATCTTCAACTTCTTATAAGAGATCCCTAGTAATGGAAATGCGAATCTGGAGCATTAGACCCTACATTTTTAGAAGAATATAGGCAAAAATATGTGTTAATACAAAAATGTACCAAGTATGAAAGCAATGCATAAAACATGTCAAGTCATGCTAAAAAGGGACCTTTTCATAACATGCAATGACCAAGCTAAATCATAAGGTAGAAAGGGTTAGAAAAGATGCATCTTAAAATATGGTCAAAGAAAGCTAACATCTTTAAAACACTTTGTGAGATACTTATAAAAGAAACCTTAGTTTATTATTGTGGGAAATTTACCTTTAATCAACATAGAGACCATGTAAGATAGAAACATGGAATCCGGAGCCTACCCCACACCGCAAAGAGGTGTCCTACTTGACAAGGTAAGACCATGAATTTCTAGCTTAGGTGGGTGCCCTAGCTAATGTCTTTGTAAGACAACAGCCTATGGTGGCGCATAGTTATAGGATAAGGAGATTGATACTAGAAACCCGACCTCTACTAACGGGAGAGCTTCCATCTCAATATCCTCTCGGTGCTAAGAGTAAATCATGCGAAGTAGTCATTATTACATACTTGTCTTATTATCCATGAAAGGGCACGTCATATTGCCAATCCAAGCTAAGTCATATATCATCCATGGAAATGTACAATTATGCATCTAATCCACGTTAGGTTTCATTAGAATAGCTCCTTAAATCTTGATTCTATAGTTAGTTGAGAAAACCTTTCAACCTTAATAATCCTTTATGTGAGAAAACCTTTCACAACAGAACAACAACAACAACAACAACAATAACATGGATGCTTTACTCTCAAATAAAATCTTAAATCATTTTAATCAATTTCATAAGAATATGCATATCTATATAAATTCCTCTTTCATGATTCAAAATCCACAGTATATCATCATAGCTTGGAAAATATTGGGTATGCATGGGTTCATGGAGATTTATCTTAAAATTATATAATTCCTTCAATTCATGCATAAAAGACATAAATCAATCAATAATATAATAATTGAAAAGAACTCATGTCAATTGAATAAAACCCTAACTCAATTGGTGAATCTAGCTTTACGAAATTAGAGAATTTAGAGACCCTATGGAGGAAAGAACTTCATAGGTGAATACTATCATACCTTGATGTCAAAAGCTTACTATCAGTGTTTGAATTGGAGTATTTGCTTGAAACCTAAGCATTCTTCTTCAAGCTTCTAGAGAGAGAACTATTTGGGAGGATGACTTGTTCTTCTTTTGCGAATTTGAGAGGGTGAATGGACTTGGAAGATTTTGGGGTTAAAAGATTTATATAAGGCTTCTAATAGAGGGTAAAATGGCATAGCGTTAGGCTAGAATAATTTGGAAAAGATCCAAAATCCCCTTTTAAAAGAAATATCGATCTCATCGACGACCTGACCTATGGTCCATTGGTCATACCATGAACCATACTGGTTAATCATCGATGAGTTTAGAGACCCTCACTTTTGGGCTCCCAAGGACGGACCCATGTATGGTTCATGGGTCCACCTACGGGCTGTACATGCCTAGTCATCGGTCTCCACTTTTTGCTCAAAAATTTCATGAAGTCTAGGACTCACTTACGAGACCTATCTACGACTCATGCATTGGACAACATACCATCTTGGTGAACCGTAAGTACTAGAATTTGACAAATTTTAGGAACCTGGACTAACCAACCATTAGCTGACCTACGGATCGTGTGTCAGTCCATGGGCCGTGGGTGACTTCATCAGTACTGGCACAAAATTCTACAAAATTTGCAACTTCTACCATTTTTTAATCCGAGGTGTTACACTAATAAACTGGGTCATCCTCCACTTTTGACTACTTTTGTGCGGGGCATTCACCTCGACTTATCGAAGGCCATGCTGCATCATTTTATTTACGGACATTCACATGTACAACCAATTAATATTGCCTAGTATGTCTACAGGATGGGGGTGGTGCAAAATGAATTTTTTATACGTGATATTGAGCGAATAGAGGGATTGCTTCAATGGATGGCTCGGTACATTTCTAATGAGGGCGAGAACATCGAGAGGGTTTGTGAGGCTTCGTGGTTCTTTCGCATTATATGCGTATGATTGCATAAATGTATAGGATTATATGACTTGGTGTATCATTTCAAGAGAATAAGGTTGCAAAGGGGATAAAGAAAATCAAAGAAATAGACTGATGTTATGGGTCAAGAATATCCTTAAACAAGTTCGAGTTAAAGAATGTCTCTTATAACACCCTGCCGGTTCGGAAAGATCAAGTTATCCAATACCTTTGGGGTAATACAAAGAGTATCTTATATGTTAAGAACGATGTTTTATAAGGTGATAGTCACCCAATGATCGTAAGTTAAGTTTTGAAGTCAAGCAAGTTGGGAAATAAAAAGTCGGCAAAAGTTAGAGTAAGTTTCTTTGATAAATTTTCTGAAATTTGGGTTAAATGTATCAGAGCTTTTCTCCCAATCCATAAAGCTTTAGAAGAACCCCCAATATACTAAATCGAAAGTCTACGAGTCTACTTTCTAACACACTAAACCATTTGTCCATACAACTTCAGAATTGAAAGATATTCAGATTTTAGTGAGATTGCACAAGCAGGCACGTGAAGGTGGGTCCCTTGCCCCTATGTCGGTTAAGATTTATAAGATTTGGTTTCCCTTCGTTTTAACTCATTTTTTAAACCAAAAAATAAGAAAAACTGTCCTAAATCCTGTCTAAAGGTTCCCCTTTCATCCAAGCAAATATCTATAAGATTTTAACGTGGTTCACTCTCGGAATGTTCATAGAGATTATGTTACTTCTTTCCTCCTCGTTGGTTGTGATTTGAAGGATTCTTCGTGGTGAAGGAGTCTCATTTTTAGTTGGTGTTGCTGTTGTTTGGAGGTAATAATTCTAACCCTTCATTTTATTGAGTAAGTCCAAGTTATAGCTATACTATATAAGACATCTGGAAAATCGTATTTTGATAGTTATGTGATGTTCGGCTGGTTTTGAAGTATTTTCTGATGTTGTTGTTGCTGGAATTTTTGGAAATTATTTGCTTGTGTGTGGTTGTTGTTGATATGAGTTTGGAAGAGAAGAAGAAGTATAGATGGGTAATTAATTGTAAGATAAATAAGTGTAACGTTGGAGCTATTATTGCATTGCGATTTTCAAATGACTTATTCTTGGTTCAACGTCTTATTTTTTAGGAGACTCTTTGTAATCGAGGAGACATGCTACAGTACTATAAGCTCCATCAATTTTAAGTTAATGTTCTTCCCTTTTATTCTCGTATTGCTTATGAAGAGAAAGAAATGATTCCTAACGTAATTATTTGATGAACTCACAGGATGGTGATTGGAAGCCGTAGGTTCGAGTTATTAGGGTTATATTGAACAATTATAGGACTGTATTAATTTTTTTTTTTTTGGTTTTAATGGTTTGAAGACTCATGGTTTTGATTGGGTTGTGGTTGGAAATGAGAAGTGTGGCGATACGCGGAGTTTGTATTATTGTGCAGGCATACTCTATTTGGTTGTTGTTGACTATTGCGTAGGCCTCCACTTGTTAATAGCTTCTGCAAAAATGTATGTTACATCATTAATTTGGGGTTTTAATTTGGAGAAGAAAAGGTAATGAAACATACATTTAAAATTGGTCTGGTGAGCTAATTACTCTGCTTGTAAGCTCTAAATTGCTACTTTGACCCTGACGTGTTACTATTCTGCCAATAATGGTTGTGTGACATGATTTCATGTAGATTACATACTTTAAGGAAGGGGTACAGTCCGCATTAATACTATAGGATCAAGAATTGAGGTATGTTAAGGCTAAGTGTTACTTCCTCGGAGCATGAATTTTAGAATCCTAACTAGTGAAAGGTTGTTTTACTATTCTATTGTTAGAATGGACATTTGTGGAAGGCATTAGGATTGCAGCTGACATATTTTTGTGACTCGATTATGTTGATATTCCACTCGTTCGGATATATAGGTTACTCGAAGTCTATGTGCCATTTTATTGATTCCCTTATCTGTAGGTCCATGTGTATATATTATTCTTCTTCTTTAGGTGTTGTAACTTAGAAATATTAGGGAGGAACATTAAGAGTTTGAAATCAGTCCTCCTTCCTCGCTACTTTTTTCTTTTTTGAAAAAAACTTAAAAATAATATGTCGATTTCCGAAACTCTTAAATGTAAATCGTATGTTTAAACTACTAAAGGAAATGTTTTTTTTTGGTAAATACTTTCTTTTTACAAATTACTAAGGAAACATATATAAAAACTAGGTGAAGCACCTTAAGATCTTTATGAACATTCTCAGGTTTAAGTTACCTTTCTTAATTTGATTTAAGTGTTCTAGTTTAATCTACAAGCATATGGTTATGCGAGATATTTCCATGTGATACAAAAGTGATTACGAGATTGTGAGGACAAGAATACCAACGAGCCAAGATTGGCAACATGATTTAGTTAACACAAATGCACTACAAATCCATGACATTACATTCTATGCATTCTACTTCCGAGCTATAATCGGAAGGTATGGGGCCTATTGCCTATATTTATACGTATGACACATCGATGGCCACAAGTTGGCGAATATGATGTCGCTTCACTACCGAAAGGTACCACCATTGCTAGCACTTGGTTGGGTATGACATGCATTTTCATCTATATATAAATGTATTCATGACATACGATTATGCGAGCATGCCATGCATATTTAATTCATCTAGGGTAGGATGTCAGCCATGGAGGCTATCCGAGTTTTTGTTGCAGGTGGTATCTTTATCACCCTTTTTATAGCAGCTATTTATGATTCTATTTCCACCTTACATACCGTACATTTTTATCCGTACTGACGTCCCATTGCTTAGGGACGCTGTATTTTTGTTACATGTGTGCAAGTCCTGGTAGGGATTCTAATTGACCCCTCCACTAGGATTCGTGATTCAGCTTTGAGTTGGTAAGCTCGACCTCTTCCTAGAGATTTCATAGGATGTTTACTTTTGCTGTATAGTTCGGATATAGTTGGGGCCTTGTCTCGACCAGTGCTTATGACACTAATAGAGGCTAGTGTGGACACAATATTCTGGGTTTCTTTCTGTCCCTTCCAATTTCCAGCCACATAGGCTTGACATGTATAAATATGTGTGTATGTTCTCAATTGCGGCCTCATCGTCCAGTTAGTACTTTATTACTTTTTTAGCTTGTCTACCTTTGTCTATATGAGTTGTTATTCAGGTTATGACCCTAATGGTCCAGACTTAATATTTTAGATGTTATGCTGCCCTACCTTCTAGGCCCACAACTGAGTCAGTTGGTATGTTTCAGTGGCTAACTCGATTGCATAAGGTATCGAGTGCCAGTCACGCCTCCCCTAGTTCGGGACGTGACAAACTTGGTATCAGAGCAGGTCGTGTTCCAGGGAGTCCATAAGTCGTGTCTTGTAGATTCTTGATTATAGGTGTGTTGTGCACCATAATTATAATCAAGAGGTTATAAGGCATTTATGATTGGTTACATTTCTTTCAATTTATAGATCGTTCTATAGAGCTAAGTTATAAGTACGTATGAAATCTAAATCGTGCTTTGTGTTTCTTTTATGCTCAAGAGGATTTATCGAGGCTTTACATTAGAGATTGTTGGTCATCAAAAATTTGTAGACGTGATAGAGCGGTTAATGATCGACTCTGTTATTGATATGGGCATGGATGGGTGAAAGCCTTGTTATGCCAATTTCAACGATCGAGAGAAGACTATTACATTTCAGTTCCCAAGATTGATTACAAGACTTAGAGTTTGATGTAGAAGATTGTGTTTTCTTGAAAGTATTGCCTAGGAAGGGTACCGTGTGATTCTTCAAGAACGGGAAGTCTAGGTAAGTCGATTCCAAGGTATGTAAGGCCATATACGATTATTTGGAGGATTGGCAGTGTGGCGAACAAGCTTGATATTCCTTTAGAATTGAAAGTAGTCCATTTAGTGTTCCATGTATCTATGTTGCAGAAGTGCATTGGAAATGCTTCACGGATTATGCCCGTTGAGTATATTCGTGTCTCTAACGACTTGTCATATGTTGGGTGTTAGTGGCTATGTTGGATTGGCAGGTAAGAAAGATTTGGACTAAAGAAGTGGTTTCTGTGAAAGTGTTACGGTGGAATACCAACGTTGAGGAAATAACTTGAGAAGCCGAGAAGGAAATAAGGAAGAAGTATTCCCAACTATTGACAACTTAAACTGAATTGCATTTTAATAATTGATAATTATTCGTGTACACAAACGTAATTGGTTTTTAAATACCTCAAAAATGCAGTTTATATGGCTTGTCACGAGCTAGATAAACGAAGCCTTGTAAGTGAATTTTTAAAATTGGATTTAAGATTTGCGGACATATCAAATATAGCCTTGCAAATAGCACAGTACCAGCCAAGAATACAACCAAAGATATTGTTCGAATCCATTCGCACACAAATGTTCTTAAGAAGAGAAGAATGTGAGACCTTGTGGTTCTTTCGCATAATATGCGTATCATTGCATAAGTGTATAGGCTTATATGACTTCGTGTATCATTTCAGGAGAATAAGGTTGCAGAGGGGAGGGAAAAAAAATCAGAGAATTAGACTAACGTTATGGGTCAAAGATGCCCTTAAACAAGTTCGAGTTAAAGAATGTCTCTTCTAACACCCTGCCCATTCGGAAAGTTCAAGTTATCCAGTACCTTTGGGGTAAGACAAATAGTGTATTATATGCTAAGAATGATGTTTATAAGGTGATATAGTCGCCCAATGATCGTAAGTTAAGTTTTGAACTCAAGCAAGTTGGGAAATAAAAAGTCGGCAAAAGTTAGAGTAAGTTTCTTTGATAAATTTTTTGAATTTTGGGTAATATTTATCGGAGCTTTTCTCTCAATATATAAAGCTTTAGACAAACACCAATATACTAAATCGAATGTCTACGAGTCTACTTTCCAACACACTAAACAATTTGTCCATAGAACTTCAGAATTGAGAGATATTTAGATTTTAGTGAGACTGCACAAGCAGGCATGTGAAGGTGGGTCCCTCACCCCTATGTATGTTTAGCTTTATAAGATTTGGTTTTCCTTCGTTTTAACTCATTTTTTTACCAAAAAATAATAAAAACAGTCCTCAATCCTCTCTAAAGGTTCCCCTATCATCCAAACAAATATCTACAAGATTTCAACGTGGTTTCACTCTCGGAATGTTCATAAAGATTATGTTACTTCTTTCCTCCTAGTTGATTCTGATTTAAAGGATTTTTTGGGGTTAATGAGTCTCATTTTTAGGTGGTGTTGTTGTTATTTGGAGGTAATAATTCTCACCCTTCATTTTATTGAGTGAATCCAAGTTATAGCTATGCTATATAAGCAAGAAAATGAATATACGGCTGGAAAATCGTATTTTGATAGTTATGTGATGTTGGCTGGTTTTGAAGTGTCTTCTGATGTTTTTGTTGCTGGAATTTTTGGAAATTATTTGTTTGTGTGTGGTTGTTGTTGATATGAGTCTGGAAGAGAAGAATAAGTATAGATGGGTAATTAATTGTAAGATAAATAAGTGTAACGTTGGTTCTATTATTGCATTGCGATTTTCAAATGACTTCTTCTTGGTTCAACGTCTTGTTTTTTGGGAGACTCTTTGTAACTGAGGGGAAATGCTACAATACTATAAGCTCCATCTATTTCAAGTTAAGTTTCTTCCCTCTTATTTTCTTATTGCTTATGAAGAAAAAGACATGATTCCAAACGTAATTATTGGACGAACTCACTGGATGGTGATTTGAAGCCGTAAGTTCGAGTTATTAAGGTTATATTGAACAATTATAGGACTATATTACATATATTTTTTTTGGCTTTAATGGTTTGAAGACTCATGGTTTGGATTTGCTTGTGGTTATTTTGTGGTTAGAAAGGAAGGGTGTGGCGATACGCGGAGTTTTTATTATTGTGCAGGCATACTCTATTTGGTTGTTGTTGACTATTGCGTAGGACTCCACTTGTTAATATCTGCTGAAAAAATGTATGTTACGTCATTAATTTGGGGTTTTAATTTGGAGAAGAAAAGGTAATGAAGCATACATTTAAAATGGGTATGGTGAGCTAATTACTCTGCTTGAAAGCTCTAAATTGCTACTTTGACCCTGACGTGTTACTATTCTGCCAATAATGGTTGTGTGACATGATTTCATGTAGATTACATACTTTAAGGAAGGGGTACAGTCTGCATTAATACTATAGGATCAAGAATTGAGGCATGTTAAGGCTAAGCATTACTTCCTTTGAGCATGAATTTTAGAATTCTAAATAGTAAAAGGTTGTTTTACTATTCTATTGTTAGAAATACCTTTTGTGAAAGGCACTGGGAATACAGTTGATGTATATTTGTGACTCCATTATGTTGATATTCTACTCGCTTGGTTATATGGGTTACTCGGCGTCTATGTTCCATTTTATTAATTCCCTTAACTGTAGGTCCGTGTGTATATATTATTTTTTCTTCTTTAGGTGTTGTAACTTAGAAATATTAGGGAGGAACATTAAGAGTTTGAAATCAGTCCTCCTTCCTTGCTACTTTCTTCTTTTTCGAAAAACTTAAAAATAATATGTCGATTTCCGAAACTCTTAAATGTAACTCGTATGTTTAAACTACTAAAAGACATGTTTTATGTTGGAAATACTTTCTTTTACAAATTACTAAGGAAACATATATAAAAACTAGGTGAAGCACCTTAAGATCTTTATGAACATTCTCAGGTTTAAGTTACCTTTCTTAATTTGATTTAAGTGTTCTAGTTTAATCTACAAGCATATGGTTATGCGGGATATTTACATGTGATACAAAAGTGATTACGATATTGTGAGGACAAGAGTACCAACGAGCCAAGATTGGCAATATGATTGAGGTAACACAAATGCATTATGAATCCATGACATTACATACTATGCATTCTACTTCCGAGCTATAATCGGAAGGTATGGGGACTATTGCCTATATTTATACGTATGAGATACAGATGGCCACAAGTTGGCGAAAATGATGTCGGTTCGCTACCGAAAGGCACCACCATTGCTAGTACTTGGTTGGGTATGACATGCATTTCTATATATATATATATATATATATATGTATTCACGACATACGATTATGTGAGCATACCATGCATATTTAATTCATATAAGGTAGGACGTCAGCCATGGAGGCTATCAGAGTCTTTGTTTCAGGTGGTATCTTTATTACCCTTTTTATAGCAGCTATTTATGATTCTATTTTCCGCCTTACGTGCCAGTACATTTTTATATGTACTGACGTACTATTGCCTGGGGACGCTGCATTTTTGTTTCATGTGTGCAGGTCCCGGTAGGGATTCTAGTTGACCCCTCCACTAGGATTCGTGATTCAGCTGTGAGTTCGTAAGCTCCACCTATTCCTGGAGCTTTCATAGGATGTTTAATTTTGCTGTATAGTTCAAGTATAGTTGGGGACTTGTCTATACCAGTGCCTATGACACTGATAGAGGCTATTGTGGACGCAGTATTCTGGGTTTCATTCTGCCACTTCCAGTTTCCACCCACATAGGCTTGGCATGTATAGATATGTATGTATGTGTGTATGTCCTCAATTGCGGCCTCTTCGGCCAGCTAGTACTTTATTATTTTTTTAGCTTGTCTACCTTTGTCTATATGAGTGGTTATTCAGGTTTTGACCCTAATGATCCAGATTTAATATTTTAGATGTTATGCCGCCCAACCTTCTAGGCCCACAACTCGATTGCATAAAGTATTGAGTGCCAGTCACGCCTCTCCTAGTTCGGGACGTTCGTGACATGATGTTACTTATAAAGAAGGCGACCCTGAATTTCGCTGCCAAGTTCTGGTGGTCCATCATCCGGGCCAAATTGTACACCATGTTGGCCGATAATAATGTGACTTGGGACGATGCTTTGATGTTTGCATCATTGATGAAGGGGCACAAGATGACTTTCCTAGTTTATGAAAGCTAATATTCATGAGAGGGATTTTGGGGGGAAGACCATATTGCCATTTCCCTGTATAATCTTCCACCTACGTAGAGAGTCCATTATTCCATTATAGAAATGTAATAGGCTGATTTAGGTGACCAAGACGGTCGAAGATCGGTTGATACATGATGATGCCAACCCCACGACTCCATGAAAGGGTATCCCATTTGATTTACCACCTTTGGGCAAGGCACTTCATTTTTACCAAGCAGATAAGGGCACTATTCCTGCCACTACTTGAGCCTGATGTGAATGCTCGACCTTCCATTTCATCCAGCACAGCTGCGAGCACCTCGTGCTCCTACTACTACGAAGTTTGCCATGTTGCCACTAGCTCGAGTGCAAAAATCGGAGACTTAAATGGTGACTCTCTTTCAACATATTAGGACATGGATGCAGAAGTCTATAAAAGAATCTGACGCATGAACTGAGAAGGTTGTAGAGGTTAAGATATAGGCGGTGCACCAAATTATTGATGCCTTTGAGCTCCGAATGTTGAAGAGGCCTTAGTCTGGGCCTACTATTGATGTTGCTACACTTCACAAGGAGCTAGCCAAACTCCGGTCTGACATTGATTTCTTGGCCACCGTAGACGATGTTTTCACAGAGACTTCCCCAGAGGAAGATGTTGGTGATGTGGTGCTACACACACTATTTGGTGAGTATTAGCCTTCCCTCGATTGCCCTCATGCGGCAGGAAAGTGCACACATACTTATAGGTATAGTACTGATATGAATGAGGAGAAAATGGCTAGAAAAAGAGAGAGCGAAAGTTGAAGCGGTGCAACGACAGTTGCTACTTGATGAGGAGATGCGGCATCATAGAGAGAAAGAGTTGGCCGCCGGAGTATTTTGTTTGAGGGGCACTACTGATGGTGTTCCCCTTGTTACAATTTAGGGCGTTACTTAGGGTGTCACTTATAGTGATCCAACAGGTTCTAGCCAACCGAACCCACCCGCTTCTTGATTGTTCTCCGATGCTTATGCACCACAGGTTTGTCTCACCCTATGTCTTATATTTTTTTGCTTTCATGGCATTGCACCATATTTTTTGTGGGGGTGGGTGAATGAATTGTAAGTGTTAGGGTGAAGTCTTGATAACCCAAGTCACAATCCTTCCATGGGGTTTTCTTTCCTGTGTTCTTTTTCCCGAAGGAACTGTTTAATTTCTATTGAACCGGCATGCTTAGGATAGTATAAGAGTAAAAGTAGACTAGAATTAAAGTATGAATGCAAAAGAGCATAGAAAATGGTACCCCTCAAATTTTGATATGTGCAATATATGTGTGCTTGATAAGTTGAGTATGTTGGATCTTTGTATGACATGATAGGAATCAATTTGACAACATGACTTAAGCTATAGCATGAAAAAAATATATTGATGATTTGATAGTGAAACAAGTTGCCATGTGTGTGTGAGGTTGTTTGTATATTCAAATTGTACGTGGCAATCTAGAACTCGCCCAGTTGGTTTTACTATGATTATTTAGACTGCGAATTAGGAAATGATCATAGGCCATTGTTGATAACGAGTCCACTTAAGCCTAAAAAAACCAACCCAAAGAATAAATTTCTCCCTTCGATCCAAATGTTTGAGCCTAACGAATACCATTCATTTTTATACACCCAACTCACCTTCCCTAGAAAAAAATTGCGAAACTTTGTGTTGGCTATGTTCCCTCCTTGGACATTTTGCTCCTCAACTAAGTAAAAGCCTAAGTTGAGGGTGGCTACTTCAGAGGTTTGCCTGGATTGTGGCCTATGTCCTCCCTGGGACATCATGCACCACAAATCATGCAAAACACCTAAGTTGAGGGTTGAAGGAAAACAAGAAAGAAAGGGTATGAAAAGTGTTGTGTCTAGAGAAAAAATGAGCAAAAATATAGAGAAAAAAAGGAGCAAAAAAATACAGAATGTTGTGACTTAACAAAGACAAGCAAAATAATGAAATACTTGAATAAAAAAGATGAAGAAAAGATGAATGAAGCAAGAATGTCAAGTCAAAGTCACAACCGCGCTTAAATGAATCATAAGGAGAAGAGTAAAAAGTAAGAGGATTTTAGAATTGGTTGTAAAAGAGGTGAAATAGTGATTAACATATCAACTACACCTCATCTGATGCTAGGTGTAGACGATCGTTAAGCAGTATAAACCTAACAAAAGAGTTGGGATCGATCCCACAAAGAGTAGTTCTATTTTGAATTCAAATATGAAGTTACAATAATGATTTTTGTAGCTGAAGGAATAGAGATTGTCGAAAACTAATAATAAAATTTTAAGGATAACAACAATGTCAGAGTAAGGGGTTTTTAGATCAGAAACCACCCTCAACAATTAACTAAGAGTAATCAAATAGGAGAAAAATACTTGGGGGATTGACCAACCAATAGCTAAACTCAACCTAATGGGTCCAAGTTGCTCACCAAAAGTTCTAACTCTTCATGGGTAAGGAGAACTTTAGATGAAGTACTTTTCTCTCGAATAACTTCTGATGAGTCCACAAATTGGACTCATTTAGGGATATATTTTAATAGAAATTATGTCCTCAAATGCTTATTTTATCTCAACATCTGATGAAAACCTTTAAGATTCAGGTATGTGAAGTTTTAAGGAAATCATGGACACTACATCGCAAAAAAGAATGAAAAGAACTAAGAAATGAAGGCATGAGGATTGCCGAGTCCACTTGGTGAGTCGCCGAAGGGTCTTACTTTTCCTTTTGTTCCAATGTGATAAGCCCTAAAGGAATGGATCAAGTCGGCCGAAAAAAGGAGCAGTCGGCACATTGCTGAGAAATTCTACGAAGCAGTACCATGTCGCCCAATGACCAGAGCTCGATGATGCTGAAGGCTGGTGCAAGACGGCGATGAACTACACCAAAGGGCGAATCATCGAGTTGATCATCGATTATGACTAACGACGCTGAATGATCCGCTGCAGCACAAATCTCTGAAAACTATAAATACTAGTTAGAGTTGAAGTTTTAAGAGTGGAACAATTATTATAATTTTCATATAGAATAGTACTTTTTGATATTTTTGCTCTAAGTTTGAGAGGGTTTTGAAGACTTGAAGATCCAAAGGGTTTCATCTTCAAGATTTGGATTTGGGTCTCTTGGATTCTTCAATTTTGGCCTGTATCAAGACTTAAATCATCATACCTAGTTGAATGCGAGCTCAATTTGGTATAAATTTCTATCTCTTCTACATGAGGGTGTTGATCAGTCCACAAATTGGACTCATTTAGGGATATATTTTAATAGAAATTATGTCCTCAAAGGCTTATGTTATCTCAGTATTTGATGAAAACCTTAAGTTTCAGGTATGTGAAGTTTGAAGTAAGGCATGGACACTACGTCGCAAAAAAGGAACGAAAAGGCTGAAAAGAACGAAGAAATAAAGGCTTGAGGATCGCCGAGTCCACTTGGCGAGTAGCCAAAGGGGTCTTACTTCGCCTTTTGTTCCAGTGTGCTGAGTCCTGAAGGAAAAGATCAATTCGGCGGAAAAAAGAAGCAGTCGGCGCATCATTGAGAAGTTCCGCGAAGCAGTACCATATTGCCCAAGTACCAAAGAAATAGGGTTCCAAACAATCCGTGGGAAGCGAATAATAGGAAGAACTATGAGGCACTAATGAAAATGATGAAGGAAAAAGGAAAGGAAGTGTTGAGAGCACCACATTTCATGAGGATAAAAGTCACTGAGCCTAAATAACCACACCTTTACAGTCAACCCCTTTACAAGCCTTGTTAAGACCTTTGTAATCTTGAGAAATTCGAAACAAATGTTGAGTGGAAAATATGGGCAAACCTATGGGTGAAAGCGTGCATTGTGTTCATCATTGTGAGTGTGAGCATTGTATCTGATTCCTGAACTTTAAATTGATTACACCTTTGCGTGTGAAAATGGAATCATCATTTGTGTGAGGGCATTCGAAGGCTTTTGTTGAGCTTGAACTTGCATTTGAAGCAAGTATTGCGAGCTTGAGAATCTTTGGTAATGGTGTGTCACAACTTGAATCTTTGAGTACACAATTGATCCTTGCATAAGTAAATTGAGTCTTGTTGTGTACATTCATAATTGTGTCTTGTGTAGCACTGTTTGAGACAACCTTGTTGAACTGCTAAACTTGATTTTACTTGAGGACAAGCAAAAGTTTAAGTTGGGGGTGTTGATGAGTCCACAAATTGGACTCATTTAGGGATATATTTTAATAGAAATTGTGTCCTCAAAGGCTTATGTTATCTCAATATTTGATGAAAACCTTAAGTTTCAGGTATGTGAAGTTTGAAGTAAAGCATGGACACTACGTCGCAAAAAAGGAACGAAAAGGCTGAAAAGAACGAAGAAATAAAGGCTTGAGGATCGCCGAGTCCACTTGGCGAGTAGCCAAAGGGTCTTACTTCGCCTTTTGTTCCAGTGTGCTGAGTCCTGAAGGAAAAGATCAATTCGGCGGAAAAAAGAAGCAGTCGGCGCATCATTCAGAAGTTCCGCGAAGCAGTACCATATTTCCCAATGACCCAAAGAACGACGATGTTGAAGGCTGGTGCAAGACAGAGATGAACTACACCAAAGGGTGAATCGCCGAGTTGATCGACAGTTCCGACTAACGACACCAAATGATCGGCTATAGCACAAATCTATGAAAACTATAAATACTAGTTAGAGTTGTAGTTTTAAGAGTGGAACAATTATTATAATTTTCATATAGAATAGTACTTTTTGATATTTTTGCTCTAAGTTTGAGAGGGTTTTGAAGACTTGAAGATCCAAAGGGTTTCATCTTTAAGATTTGGATTTGGGTCTCTTAGATTCTTCAATTTTGGCCTGTATCAAGACTTAAATCTTAATACCTAGTTGGATGCGAGCTCAATTTGGTATAAATTTCAATCTTTTATACATGTGTGGCTAAACCTCCCAATTCTTGGGGTGTGATTTAGCGAATATGGCTTAAAGATAATTGTTGGGTCTTGCTTGTTGATAGTTTAATCGTAGTTTAATTGTGATTTCATTTAGTAGTTGTGGATGAATTTAATGAATTTGTAGTTGCAAATACAAGTTTATTTATGTGTTTTCGGCTTGCTAGAAACAGAGGTTGTAACACGTAAACTATTAAATTGATGGCCAATGGGAGTGGGTCGACATGAGGTTCAGCTAGAGAGAGTGAATCCTAGTCTCATTCCCACACACTCAGCTCGAGAGAGTGAGTGGGTTAAGGCGAAGGCTGGTCTTCATGCAGCAAGTGTGCTCTCATTACTTAGAAATCCTTGGTTATTTTGCTATTTTTTTATTTACTAGTGAGAAAACCCCATTGTTAATTAACACTCTTATGTCCCCCTTTAATTTATAATGTTTTTAATCGTTAATGTCTTTAGATACGACTAGTTAGAACTAAATTTTATTTTCTATTAATTCTCAAAACCACTCTCTTGGGAATGATCCCAACCCTTGGTTGGGTTACTAAACTATTGCACGATCGTAGACACTTGCATCAAAAGTTGTGTCTTGATTACGCAAATATCAACTACCTCATTTCAATTGAGTTCTCTTGAACATATGTGCTAAACATGAAGACCTGCCCACAACCTCACTACATCCACTCTCTCAAGCTGGATACATAGAATGAGTGAGGGGATTCACTCTCTCGAGCTGAATCAATCATGACCCACTAACTATGAGTGCAAACTTATCACTTTAGCTTTACTCTTCTTTCTCAAGAAAGCATAAACCAATAAATTATATTGAAGTAAACATACAATAAATTAGTTAAATAACAACGATAAGTCAGACCCATTTCGAATTAGCACCAAAATTGATAATAACTAACACTCATCAAGCCAAATCAACAATTAATCACATTGTCAAACCCCCAAGATTGGGGTTTTAGCTAATCATCATAAAATAAAGAAATTCAGTACCTAATACATGCTCCATAGTTGGGTATTGAAAATCGAAGGTGTTAAATGAATAATATCTCTTATATTACAACACCCAATTAAAATTTCTTGCCAAAATTCCTTAAAATCGACAATAATGGTGTTTTTGTTCTATCTATTTCGTTCCACAATGACTGGTTGCCGTCTCTCCCATCCAAAAATCACTTTAAACTGATCTGAGATGTGTCTTTTTTGGTTGATTGGCGAGGTAAGTCGGGCTTCGCCGACCGTCCTTGTCCATCACCTTCTTTCTTCATGTTTTCATCCATCATGCATTGTAACTTTAGGCGGTCTAGAACGGGATCGCCGATCACTTTCACGATCCTCCCTTTAGACCTTTGGCTCACCAATTCAATTTTGTCTTTGTCTCGTTCAGCGCTCTCGGCGATACAAACTTGCTTCGCCGATCAACTCGGCAATTCGCCGATATAGATCAAAGTTCGCCCAAATTTTTCTTGTTTCAGGCACCGTGTACTGTAAAATTAGGCGGTCTAGGGGCATCTCAGTGATTTGCAGAGTGCGCTTGGCGATTGTCTAGCTTGCCTTTTTCCCTTTCTTCAGCTTATTTTGTTCGTTTTGCCTGTTAGTGTCCTTGCTTTGCTCCTCTATCCACATACCTAAGAATCAAGGTTTACACATCATTTCATAGCATAAATCAAACGTTTGGGGACACTAAATTCATCAAAACAAAGCAATAAATGAATCCAAATCTCGAGATCATAAACACCCCTAACTTAAACTTTTGCTTGTCCTCAAGTAAAACTCAAGTTCAACAGTTCAAAATGGAAATCTCAAATAGTTCCGCATAAGACTCAACATGAATGCGCACAACAAGGTTCAACTTACTCATGCAATGATCAATTGTGTACTCAAAGATTCAAATTTTGACTCACCATTATAAGAGATGCTCAAGTTCACAATACTTGCTTCAAATGCAAGTTGAAGCTCAACAAATGCCCTCACAACAAAGATGATTCTCTATTCATACAAAGTTCTTCAACAATTTATAGTTCCTGAATCACATACGACTCTCACACTCACAAAGATGAAAACATGCATGAATTCACCTATAGGTTTGCCCTTATTTTCCAATCAACATTCGTTTCAGCTCGTTCAAGATCACAAAGGTCTTTCCAAGACTTGTAATGGGGCTGAGTGTAAAGGTATGGTCATTTAGGCATAGTGGCTGCTACCTTCATAATGTGTGGTCTGAATATCACTTTCTTCCTTTTCTTTATCATTTTGATCATGCTCATAATGCACCTCATTATTCAACTTCATATGACTTACCGGATACCCCATTTCTTTTGTTACTTCCACTACTTTATTTCACAACTTTTTCATTCGTTTCTTTGCTTTCTTCTTTTCTCTTCTCTTTTTTTTTCATGGAGGGGTTCCATTTTTTTCAAAACCATTGCTCAGGGGGGATTTTCTCACACTTGTTGATTTTCTTTCTCTTTTCACCACACCCTCAACTTAGGATTTTGGCCTAAGTTGGCTATTCAAACAAATCACAATTCATGAAGGTTACGGGTGAATAGATAAAGAGAGGTCAAAATTGCTCAAGTTTCTTCCATGAAAAGGATATGACTCAAGAGGGTTCAAGCAAAGTTCACACATCTCAGAAGGTTGGCCATAAAAGAGGAATATTGTCAAGTTGTTTCTCTCTTCAAAATTGTTGCCTAAGATCATTTCGAGTGCTTGCATCACTTAGTAAACCGGACCAACGGGGCAAATTTTAGGTGTGATCACACACAATGTTCAAAGTAAGTTAATCATACAAGGCAGTGGAACCAATATCAAACCAGACTCCACACTCTCTAGCTAGTGTGCAATGTTCATCACAAGAGACTCATTCGATAACCAGATAGTCACAACGAGATGCTAAAAGTTCACACATTGTCTATGTAACTTCATTGACCCTCATCGTCACCACACATTCATTCCGTTCAATTAAGAGCACTATTCTAGTCATCGATATTGATCACAATCGATACTTGAATAATTTTTGAGAGAACAAAAGACTTAACCACAGAGATTCCTACCAACCCCACCAAAAGCATCCAACATTGTCCTCAATGTGATCAGAGAACAAACATTAACAAAAATAAAGATAAAATACTAGCACTCAAACAAAAAGAGTAGGGTGTAAAGGAATCTTCCTAGGCGGCCATTTGGTGAGGACTTGCAGCCATCGCCGAACTGCTCGGTGAACCGCCAAGTTGCCTTACTCTCGCTGAATTATCCACCATGTAGCCACTCCATTTTGAGGCAGGAAGGCGGACAAGGGCTCGCCTGTGGAATTACATCGGCATATCGCCTAATGAATGTGGACCTCGCCGAGAGACCCAAGACTCCAGTCTATCAGGGATGGTGCAGAAGAGATGAAAAAGTCGGGGTCGCCCAATCATCTCGGCGACTCGTTGAGTGGTGGATGTATCACGCTATATGTTCCAGTGTATCAGCCCACTGTTGACTCCAGAACGACGATAAACTTTGTGATCACCGAACTTACTCGATGGGTCACCGAATGAGTCTTATCCTCACAAAATCACCAACACCTGCACATTCAGCACACATTAGTTATAGCAACTAACACTTGGGTTGCCTCCCAAGAAGTGCCTTAATTAACATTGTGGCACGACGTGGAAATGCTTTCAAGTATCTTCCGAGTACACCACTTTGATCACTAAAATTTCATGGCATTCTCCAAAATACAACTTCAAGCGTTGCCCATTCACATTGAAGGCAGTGCCATCTTTACCTTCGACTTCAATGGCTCCATTTGTGAACACCCATGTTACTCTAAATGGGCCTGACCACTTTGATTTGAGATTTCACGGAAAGAGTCTTAGTCGAGAATTGTATAGCAACACCCAATCTCCAACTCGAAACTCCCTCCAAAGGATTTTAGAATCGTGCCACTTCTTCATCTTTTTCTTATAGAGGGATGAACTTTCATATGCCCTAAACTTGAATTCATCAAATTCATTTAGTTGATCTACCCTCCATTTTGAAGATTTGACCCAATCCAGATTTAAAGCCTTTAATCCCCATAAACCTTTATGTTCCAGTTCAATCAGTAAATGGCAAGATTTCCCAAAAACTAGTTTATATGGAGACATACCAATTGGTGTCTTGTAGGCAATGTGATATGCCCACATAGCATCATCTAGATTTTGAGACCAATTAGTTCTATTTGTATTTACAGTCTTAGCCAAGATACTCTTAATCTCCCGATCTGTAACCTCCACTTGGCCACTCGTTTGAGGATGATATGGCGTTGCTACTTTATTTCGCACCCTGTATTTGCTCAATTTGGATGCAAAGAGCCTTTTGCAGAAATGGGATCCACCATCACTAATAATAGCCCGAGTAGTGCCAAACCTAGAAAAGATGTAGTACTTTAAGAACTGAACAACACTTTTCCCTTCATTTTTTTTATAGTGCTACAACTTCCACCCATTTAGAAACATAATCTACTACCACCAAAGTATAATTTTTACCATACGAACCTATGAATAGGCTTAAGAGGCAGCTCATGACTTTTGGACACTTGATGAGTCCACAAATTGGACTCATTTAAGGCTTTATTTTGATAAGAATAGTGTCCTTGAATGCTTATTTTGTCTAAATATCTGATGAAAACTCTTAAGTTTTAGGTATTTGAATTTTAAGTGAAAGAATGGATACTTAGGCGCAAAAGGGAACAAAAAGGCTGAAGAGAACAACGAAGCTGAAACCTGATCATCGCCAAAGACACTTGGCGATTCGTCGAAGGGATTTACTCCGCCTTTTGTGCCAGTACGCGAAGCCCTGAAGGAGAAGGATAAAAAAGGCGATGAAAGGAGAAGTCGGCGCTTCGCCAAATATTTCCGCGAAGCAGTACTATACCACTCAATGGTCCAGAACGTGAAGGTGCTGAAGGAAATAACAGAACGGCGATGAGACAGACGAAGGGTGAGTCACTGAAGTCATTCGGCGACATCGACTAACTTCTCCGGAAGATCCGCCAGCGCAATTTTCTGAAGTCTATATATACTGAACTTATTATTATTTTTAAGATTCAAACTTTTATTTTAATTTCCAGAATAGAATAGTACTTTTTAGATATTTTCTCTCAAGTTTGGAGAGGGTTTTTGGGAACTTGAAGAAAGGAGTTCATCTTCTCCAAGTTGGAAGTGGGTCTTCCCTATTCTTCTTCCTTTGCTTAAATTAAGGTTTAATTTCTTATACCCATTTGATTTTACTATCATTTTAGGTGTATTTTATTATTTCTTGATGTGTGGCTAAAACCCCCCATTCTTGGGGTGTGATTTAGCAAATATTTGTTGATATTATTGTTGGGTTTTGCTTGCTGATAGGTTAGATGTAGTTTAATGGTAATTTCACCTAGTGGTTGTGGTTTAATCTAAAGGGTTTGTAGTTGCAAATACAAAGCCACTCATGTGTTTTTAGTTTACCCGAGAGGGAGGTCGCGAAACCAAGACCACTAGACTGATGGCCTAAGGAGTGGGTCGACATGATGTTTAGCTCGAGAGGGTGAGCCCTAGTCCCATTTCTTAACACTCATCTCGAGAGAGTGAGTGGGGTAAGGCGTAGGCTGGTCTTCATGCAACAAATGGGTGTCCGAGAGGAACGCATTTGAAACGGGGTAAGTTGCTCGAGATGGAACTTATTTCCATTTAAGGCTTTGTCTAGTCACTATTATCTTACAAATCTCTTATCAAAAGCATGTACCCACCATTTATCTCAACCTGTATTGCAGTCACACCCCAAGAACATTTCCCAAAACTTGATTTTCTTGTTAATTTTTGCTATTTTTACTAATTGTGACAAAACCCCCAAATCGTTATTTTGACACTTTTGTGTTTCCCCCTTTTATTTACTATGTGTTTACTCATGAATATCGTTAGCTACGACTAGTTAGAGCTAAATTCTTTTTTTCTATCAATTCTCAAAACCACTCCCTTGGGACACGACCCCAACCTTTAGTTGGGTTACTATACTATCAACGATCGTAGACACTCATACCGTAGGTTAGTGTCGTTGGTCATGATAAGCATCAAAATGGCGCCGCTTCCGGGGAGTGGTGTTATTTGATAATATTTAGATTAGTAGAATTTTTGTTCTTCTTAGTTGTAGTTCACTAATTTAATTTTTAGTTTTGTAATGTTGATTGTGTAAAAATTTCAGAAAACATGAGTGTTAACGGTAGTTACGGGAACCAAGTAGGCTATTAGGGCGACATTGGTAACCTCAATGATGTGGAGGTGTCGGAGCCATCCGTCTACCTCTAGCAGAGGGAAATGCGGTGTTCCACATAGCAAGCACCATGTTGCAACTTTTGCAACTAAAAGGACTTTTCAGTGATTGTCTCATGAAGACCCACATGAACATCTTCGAAACTTCGTGGATGTCTGTGGACCTTTCTCGTTCAAGAACATCTCTCAGGAATCAGTTCGATTAAGACTATTCCCTTTATCATTGATGGGGGAAGCTTGCAAGTGGCTAGCTGAATTACCACGAAATTCAATCACTTCATGGGAGGTGCTGGTCACCGCATTTAATGTGCGATTTTTCCCTCCATTGAAGATGATGACTATTCGGGATAACATCCAAAGCTTCAAGCGTCTGAATGGAGAGCCTCTTCATGAAACTTGGCTTCGGTTTAAGAAATTGGTGCTACAATGCCCGACCCATGGTCTACCTGATAATGTGCTCCTTCAATACTTCTACTGTAGTCTAGACTCAGTGAACAAAGGTGTAGCTGACAAAATCTCACCCGGAGGCTTAATGCAGCAACCATACGCGGTAGCATCTAAACTTCTCGATGGGATGACACTCGCGAAGACCAGGTCTCACCGGTCACATTTCAGCTATCCAAGGAACAGGTTGAAAAATATAATGAGAGAGACCAAAACATGGCCAAGATCATGATGCAACATGACATTTTATCTAAAAATGTCATGGGGGTTGGTGCCCGTGGTGTCAATGTTGTAGGAGTCGGGGGTGCGAATCCTGAAGAGATAAAGTTTGAAGCCATGTATGACGAGGAAGTAAATTTCCTAGCTAACCAAAGCGGGGGCTACCATTCAAATTACCTAAGGCAGGGTGGTAATCAAGGATGGGTTAGAGACGAAGGCTGGAAAGATCGAGATCGTGAATGGAGGGACCATAATCAAAATTGGAAGGATGTGGAGAAGGATAGATATGTGCCTCCCCACGAACGTCAGAAGCCCAAGGATTCGAAAGGTGGTAGGTCTGAGGATATGCTCTCGCGTATCCTAAACAAAGTTGAAGGGTTAGACAAATGCAAAAAGGTATGAAAGAAGATGTGTCTACCCTCAACTAAACTGTCACCTCTCATTCAAGTTCAATCAAACAGTTAGAGACCCAAATGGGTCATATCTCGTCTCATCTCAATCCGAGACAACAAGGGGGTTTGCCTAGTGACACTATGGCTAACCCAAAGAGTGAGGTCTAAAGGTTAACTTGCGTCGTGTCGCGATGTTAACTAAGGCGCTGTTTGGGAGGCAACCCAAAACCATTTACTCATTTTTTTATTTAGCTTAATAAAATAATAGTGTGTTTTTTGTACAAATTGAGTAAGGAAAGTGCTTGAAATGATGTATGGAGGCGAGCAACAGTTCAGTTTGGCGGATCGCCGACGAGTTCGGCGCACCCAACCATTCCCACCATTTGACGCAATACATCTTAAAGGTTAAGTTTGTAAAACTCTGCGGAGTATGAGTTTTGACGGCGCATCGCCAATACAATTGGTGATCTTGATCAAGGCTGCCAATGCATTGCTCACCTGAACTGAAAACTCTGTGATATTCGGCGAGGACATTAGATATTCAGCGTTTCACCGAGTGATTGAGCGAGATCGACTGACATCGCTGAATGAGCAAAAACTGGACGATCACAAGCCACATGTTTAAAAGTTCCATTTCATTCACTTTCTTTCACTTTGTCCCTTTCACAAACTGACACTCACACTTTAGTAGTATATTTCTCGCACTTTTAGAGTATTTTACGTGTCAAATTGTGCTTGAATTAGGATCATATTCCTCCCTAGCAAACCAATACTATCTAATTCTGCATCAAAGGTTGGTAATCAAACTCCTCAGTTATTTGATCATACTTTTAACTCATTTGCATAATCACTGATAGTAGAAAATCTCTATGGAGTTTCTGAGTCACTAGGATTGTATTTATTATCGATTAAGACTTGATATTCTCTACATGATTTGAGGGACTACCACTTAGCTTTGCTTTGAAGTGGACTGTTAAGCGGTGAGAATATAAGTTTCTTTGGGTTTTCATTGAAATCGAGTTATATAAGCGTAAGTTGCACTATCTGGGGTTGCGGGCTGAAATTTGAAAGGATGGGTTGAAACTAGACACATTGAGCTGATCGACGAGATGAACATAATCCGCTGAACTGCTCGGCGGTTTGCCTAACGTCCCCATTCCGCCTTTAACTGAATACTTTATGTATTAATCAATCTCTGACTTTCGGCGGTCAATTTAAATCACAAAATATATTTGGCGACTCGCCGAAACATCCCTTGCTCGCCCTTTGTCTGCGCCCTTGTATCAGCTGTACATCACTTTCAACGATTGGCCTAACAGGATAAGTACTTCACCAACTAGCTTGGCAAAGCGATTCCACACCTAGAAACACCCTTTCTCTCCAGTTTGAAGTGCTATCTAACTTATCCTCGAAGTTTTTGCAGTAATGGCTAGATGAAAAGTCGCAGGGAGAAATGATCCACCCAAGCACATAAGAGCACGAGAACTCAAGAAAGAAGAAAAGAAAGCAGAGCTAGCCAGACAAAGGAAATATACCAATGAAGCTAGAGCAAAGAGATGAATTTCCATCGACTCTAATGTGCCTTCATGGGCTCGAAGTTTTGTTAATGCAATACGGGCCTTCGGAGCAGCTCAGGAGATAGATCTGATGATTATAGCTAATCTTGCTATAGTGGCCAAGGCTGAGGCAAACAATACTCCAGATATTGATGCCCAAACAGATGAAGCGACGTATTATCCAGGATCACCTCTACCTCCTGCTCTGTCTTATTATATTTTCTACTTTTGGATTCCTATTACTTGCATTTGAGGACAAATGATCTTATTTGTGGTGCGGTGAGGCTCACCTTTTTGTGTGCTTGTTTCAGATATTTGTGTTGTGTATACATTTGGGTTGTCTGTTTATAATTGTGTATAAAACTGCTTTTGCGATTGTTTGAGCTTATGGATCTCTATTGGGTTTAATTGCAAAATGGTTTTGACCATTCCGCAAAAAATTTCGCACATTTTTGCCACCCCTCGTGAGTTGAATGTGGTTGTTGTTTTGCAAAAAAAATTTCATTCTCGATTTCGATCAATACCGATGACTTGAATAGTGCTCTCAATTGAACGGACATGAATGTATGGCTATGACAAGGCCAAAAGAAGTTGCATAGACAATATGTGAATTCTTTGCATCTCGTTGTGATTAGCCATTTATCGAATTGATTCTCTTGTAATGACCATTGCACACTAGGGAAAATGTGTAGTCTTGTTTGACTTAGGTGTCGATGCCTTGTGTGATTAGCTTGCTTTGAACCATGCATGAATAAACCTAGAATTTTCCCTGTTAGTCTGATTGATTTAGAAAGGTGTCCTCTTGATATGATCTTAGGCAACTTTAAAGAGTGTGAGCCAAATTTGACATATACCTCTTTTGTGGCCTACCCGTGAGTGTTTGAAGCTCTTTTTGAACACCCTTTGAGCCTTACCTTTCTTTAGAAGAACCTTGATGAACCCTAGACCTCACTTGACCCACTACCTATAATCCTCTTAATTTGTGGTTTAGTGAATAAGAAACTTAGGCCAAAATCCTAAGTTGGGGGTGTGGTGAAAAGGAAACCCCTTCAATTCAAAAGAATAAAATAAAATAAAATAAAATAAAATAAAAATAAAAAAATAAAAAAATAAGGTACGAAGGAAATTGGGTTTCCAAGAAATCCAAAAAGGTGCCTAAATGACCATACCTTTGCACTTATCCCCATTACAAGCCTTAGAAAGACCTTTTTGATCTTGAGTAAGCCGAATCAAAAGTCGATTGGAAAATAAGGGCAAACCTATGGGTAACAACATGCATTGTGTTCCTCTTTTTCAGTGTGAGCATTGCATCTGATTCCTGATCCTGAATTGATTAACCTCTGTGTGTGAATATGAAATCATTCTTCATGTGAGGGCATTTAGATACTTTTTGTCGAGCCTGAACTTGCACAAGTAGCAAGTATTGCGAGCACGAGAATCTCTGGTAATGGTGTGTCACAACTTGAATCTTTGAGTACACAGTTGATCTATGCATAAGTAATTTGAATCTTGTTGTGTATGTTCATTATTGAGTCTTGTGTAGCACTGCTTGAGACACCCTTTTTGAACGGCTGAACTTAAGTTTGCTTGAGGACAAGCAAAAGTTTAAGTTGGGGGTGTTGATGAATCCATAAATTGGACTAATTTAGGGCTTTATTTTGATAAGAATAGTGTCCTCGAATGCTTATTTTGTCTAAATATCTGATGAAAACTCTTAAGTTTCAGGTATTTGAAGTTTTACTGAAAACATGGACACTTAGGCGGAAAAAGGAACAAAAAGGCTGAAAAGAACGACGAAGCTGAAACTCGAGCATCGCCAAGCACACTTGGTGATTCGCCGAAGGGATTACTCCGCCCTTTGTTCTAGTAAGCGAAGCCCCGAAGGAGAAGGATAAAAAATGCGATGAAAGAAGCAGTCGGCGCTTCACCGAATAGTTCTGCAAAGCAGTACTATACCGCCCAATGGTCTAGAACGTGAAGGTACTGAAGGCAAGCACAAAACAGCGATGAGACAAACGAAGGGCTAGTTGCCGAAGTCATTCTGCAACATCGACTAACTTCGCTGAAAGATCCGCCATCGCAATTTTCTGAAGTCTATAAATACTGAAATTATTATTATTTTTAAGTGTCAAACTTTTATTTTAATTTCCAGAATAGAATAGTACTTTTTAGATATTTTCTCTCAAGTTTGGAGAGGGTTTTTGGGAACTTGAAGAAAGGAGTTCATCTTCTCCAAGTTGGAAGTGGGTCTTCCCTATCCTTCTTCCTTTGCTTAACTTAAGGTTTAATTTCTTATACCCATCTGATTTTACTATCATTTTAGGTGTATTTTGTTATTTCTTGATGTGTGGCTAAAAACCCCCATTCTTGGGGTGTGATTTAGCAAATATGAGTTTGATATTATTGTTGGGTCTTGCTTGCTGATAGGTTAGATGTAGTTTAATGGTAATTTCACCTAGTGGTTGTGGTTTAATCTAAAGGGTTTGTAGTTGCAAATACAAAGCCACTCATGTGTCTTCGGCTCGGTTGAGAGCGAGGTCGCGAAACCAAGACTACTAGACTGATGGCCTAATGAGTGGTTCGACATGAGGTTCAACCCTAGAGGGTGAACCCTAGTCCTATATCCTAACACTCAGCTCGAGTGAGTGAGTGGGGTAAGGCGTAGGCTGGTCTTCATGTGGCAAATGGCTGTCCGAGAGAAACACATTTGAAACGGGGTAAGTTCCCCGAGAGGGAACTTATTTCCATTTATGAGTGGTTCGACATGAGGTTCAGCCCTAGAGGGTGAACCCTAGTCCCACATCCTAACACTCAGCTCGAGTGAGTGAGTGGGGTAAGGCGTAGGCTGGTCTTCATGTGGCAAATGGGTGTCCGAGAGAAACACATTTGAAACGGGGTAAGTTCCTCGAGAGGGAACTTATTTCCATTTATAGCTTAGCCTAATCAATATTATCTTACAAGTTTCTTATCAAAAACATGTACCCAACTATTTATCTCAACTTGTATTGCGGTCACACTGCAAGAACATTTCCCCAAACTTGATTTTCTTGTTAATTTTTGCTATTTTTACTAATTGTGACAAACCCCCAAATCGTTATTTGACACTTTTGTGTCACCCCCTTTTATTTACTATGTTTTTACTTGTTAATATCTTTAGCTACGACTAGTTAGAGCTAAATTTTATTTTTCTATCAATTCTCAAAACAACTCCCTTGGGACACGACCCCAACTTTTAGTTGGGTTACTATACTATCGATGATCGTAGACACTCATATGGTAGTTTAGTGTCGTAGGTCACGATAAGCATCAACACTCCACCTTGTTTTTGACATTGTATGCATTTCTTAACAAATTCATGAGCATCTTTGTAAAGGGATGACCAGTAGTAACCACTTTGAAGAATTTTAGCGATTGTACGCGCACCGCTATGATGACCACAAACTGGTGAATCATGACAAGTATGGAGAATTTCATTGAAGTCCTCTTCAGGCACACATCTCCTAATGATATGATCTACACATTCTCTATATAAGTATGGTTTATCCCAAAATTATTTCTTGATATCGAACATGAACCTCTTTTGTTGATAAAAGTCCAGTTCTTCCGGTATCAATCCACACATTACATAGTTAGCAAGATCAGCATACCAAGGAGTTTGTGTTAGAGTGACCGTGAATACCTGTTCATTAAGAAAGGAGTCAGTTATCTTTACCTCCAGCTCGTTATTCTCCTTGCCTTCTACCCTGGATAGATGTTTAGCCACCTTATTTTCACAACCTCTTATGTCTTTGACTTCAAAGACAAGCTCTTGCAACAATAGCACCAACCTTATCAATCTTGGCTTGGCATCTTTATTTTCCATCAAATAACGCAAAGCTGCGTGATCAGTGTGAATAACCACTTTGGTGCCTAGCAAGTATGCCCAAAATTTCTTAAAGGCATATACCACCGCAAGCAATTCTTGCTTTGTAACTGTATAGTTACACTGAGCACCATTCATGGTTTTGCTTGCGTAGTAAATGGGATGTAATAGCTTGTTGCATTTTGCCCCAACACGAAACCTAATGTCATACCACTTGCATCACACATCACTTCGGAGGGTGCCGACCAATCCAGACTAATGATAACTGGGGTGGAGATCAATATCTCTTTCAAGCACCTAAAGGCTACCTTACATGCATCATCAAAGTTGAATTTTACCTCCTTATCCAAAAGCTTGCACAAAGGGTTTGCAATTTCTGAAAAGTCTTTGATGAACCTCTGTTAAAAACCCGCATGCCCTAGGAAACTACGAATACCTTTCACCGAGATTGGTGGTGGTAGCTTCTCAATTACTTGGATCTTTGCTTGATCAACTTCCAGCCCTTTTTGTGATACTTTGTGACCAAGAACTATACCTTCCCTAACCATGAGTGGCATTTCTCCCAATTTAGGACCAAATTTGTTTCCACAGATCTTTGAAGGACCTGCCCCAAGTGTGCCAAACATGCTTCAAAAGTATCACCCACAACTAAGAAGTCATCCATAAAGACTTCCATTGAATCTTCTACCATATCAGCAAAAATAGATAGCATACAACGTTGAAACGTTGCAGGATCATTACACAACCCGAACGACATTCTTTTGAAAGTAAAAGTTCCATATGGACAAGTTAAAGTGGTTTTCTCTTGGTCTTTCAAAGCAATAGAGATTTAATTATATCCAGAATACCCATCCAAAAAGCAATATCATCCTCTCTCTGAAAGCCAATCAAGCATCTGATCCATAAAAGGCATGGGAAACTGATCTTTTTCGGTCAAAGAGTTTAACTTCTGGTAATCCATGCATACTCTTCATCCGGTTACCGGTCTCATAGAAACAAGCTCCCCATTTTCATTTGGGACTACTGTGATGCCTCCCTTTTTTGGTACACATTGTACCTGACTCACCCATTTGCTATCCGCAATCGGGTAAATCAGACCTGCATCCAACCACTTTATTATCTCATTTTTGACCACCTCTTGCATTGGTGGGTTTAATATTCTTTGATGTTCGACACTCGGTTTACATTCTCTATCAAGTTGAATTTTGTGAGTGCAAATACCGAGTGGAATGCCCACGATGTCAGCGATAGTCCATCCAATAGCTTTGATGTATCTTCTCAACACTTCAAGGAGCAACTTTACTTACCATTCAAGCAAGTCAGTTGCAATGAATATGGGTAAGGTATTATTTGCCCGCAAGAATGCATATCGAAGATGAGCGGGGAGAACTTTCAACTCAAGCTTTGATGGTTCCTCCGTTGATGGCTTGGTGGGAGGATTTTCGCAATTTTTTAGATCAATATCTAGCTTTAATGGATTCCTTGCACATTCCCTCAAACTCGAAAGAGTAGCTACAACCTCATCGTAACCTTGGATTTCGAACTGATCATAGTTTGCAATCATAACCTCAAGTGGCTCACTCATACACATCAAATGGCTCACACTAGCCACTGCTTCATCAGTTTTATCAATAGTCGAAACCACGTGAATATCGCTTGGGTGTTTCATTGACTTACACACATTAAAAGTGACTTCATATTTGTTCACCCGAAATTTCAATTCTCCGCTTTCAACATCTACTAACGCTCTCCTGGTTGCTAAAAATGGTCTTCCTAAAATTATGGGAATTTCAGCATCAATCTCGCAATCAAGGATGACAAAATCAGTTGGAAAGATAAAACATTTCACCTTTACCAAGATATCAGGGAGTATACTCATGGGGTGCTTGATCGATCGGTCTACAATTAGAATCCTCATTGTTGTGGATTTTGGTTCACCCAACCCAAGTTTCTTATAGATTGCGTACGACATTAGATTTATACTTGCCCTTAAATCACATAGAGCTTTGGTAAATTGGAGCATACCGATAGTGCAAGGAATAGTGAAGGCTTCGGGATCTTTTTTCTTTTTAATCATCTCATTAGTCTTAATCTCACTACAACTATGAGAGCCTTCAATTCTTCCGAAGTCCAAGCTTCTTTTCATTGTGACTAACTCTTTCATGAACTTGGCATAACCCGACATCTCTAATAATTCTTCCACTAGTGAAAGATTAATCGATATGTCTTGAACACCGATAATAAATTTTTAAACTTCTCATCCTCATTTTTCTTCTTGAGGCGTTGGGTAAATGGAGGAGTTATTTTGGGGAGAAGTTGTACCAATTTTGGGACTGAGGTGCTTTCCTCTACATCTTTTTGTAACTCTTTGGCTAAGCTTTGTTGGATGGGGATCTCTTCTTCCTCAATACCTTTTTCTTCTTTATGAGTTTGTGCTTCATCATTACTCTTCATATCACCTACAACTACCTTCCCACTTCAAGTAACCACAACCAGATTTCTATCAACATCATCCATCAAAGTTATTATGTGCACAGTTTCGCCTTCCCCCATTATTTTTGTCCCAATTGTGCTGAAAGTTGACTCAATTGGCCTTCAAGTATCTAGATGCATCAGTGTGATAGTTCACTCGATTGTTTAATGATGAGAAGTCGGCTTTCATCCCCTTTAACAAGTCATTTCAGCCCTCAACTTTGTCAAGGATGCGAGACAACAAATCATCCACTCGGAGACTACTTGCACTACCCTTTGACTTTGGGCTGTCACTCGATTGTGTGTGATCCTCTTCATGATCATCTTCTATTTTCCAATTGTCACTTTGTTCGGCACATTCTTAGTAGTATCTTCTCCACTCTTCTTCTTTGTTAGAGTTCCAACCTTGATTCCCACCCCGCTACAAGTAGTGTGGGTGGAAACCCCTCCTTAACTCTGTGAAATTTCCTACCCTTATTCTCCCCCGACCTTAAGTAGCTCAAGGAAGAACCCTCCTCAACTCTAAACACTCCCCTGTCTCATTTGGGTTTGTCCAAATTTTCTCGTACTTGTTTTTGTAGCAGCTCTATTGGGGATAACATTTTGTTGATGTTATCGTCCCTTTCTCTTTCTTTATCAAGCTGTTCTTGAGTCATCCTAAAGCAAAAAGGTGAAACTTGATCTTCTAGAGTGTACCATGATTGATTTATTTTCGTCATATCATCAAGAAGAATGTAGCCACCACAAATGATTGCAACATTATTCCACATCGAACCAATTTATTAGCTACTCCTTTATTTACCGAATCAAGACTTTGATAGAAGTATTGTAGCAACACATTGTTTGGAAGTCCGTGAGTCGGACATTAAAGCAGTAGTTTCTTAAACCTCAACCACGTTTAGTGGATGGGTTCACCTTCCAATCGCTTGAAACCTTGAATGTTGTCTCTGAGTTTCATCATCCTTGACGGGGAAAGAATCGCACATTGAATGACATGGTAAGCTCATCCAACGATGTGATGGAATTTTTCGTTAACTTAGCCAGCCATTTGCTTGATTCTTGTGATACATTCTTGAATGGGAACGGACCACAAACATCTATGAAATTCTATATACTCATGTCGGTCTTCGTGCATCAACCCTCCATAGAGTCCCTTCATTTGAAGGAGACTGAGAGTTGTACTAGTAACATGGAATATATCATTCTCTACGGTTGACACATTACACCACTTCCACCCAATTAGATTGGATTATGCACACTATTAAGATCATCAATATCACCTTGGTGTCCCTCTTGGCTACCGTTAATCTCTGTGTCACTCATTTCCTATTTTGTTCAACACAACCAACACAAACACAAAACAAATCAAATCGATTCAACTACAGCCAACAAAATCACAGATAAAAACTTCGATAGGAGAATTCTAAAAAACACCATTCCCCGGAAGAGGCACTATTTTGATTAACGTATCAACTACACCTCATCCGATACTAGGTGTAGACGATCGTTAAGTAGTATATACCCAACAAAAAAGTTGGGGTCGATCCCACAGAGAGTAGTTCTATTTTGAATTCAAATATGAAGTTACAATAGTGATTTTTTGTAGCTGAAGGAATAGAGATTGTCGGAAACTATTAATAAAATTTGAAGGATAACAACAATGTCAGGGTAAGGGGTTTTTAGATCATAAACCACCCTCAACAATTAACTAAGAGTAATCAAATAGGAGAAAAATACTTGGGGGATTGACTAACCAATTGTTAAACTCAGCCTAATGGGTCCAAGTTGCTAACCAAAACTACTAACTCTTCACGGGTAAAGGTGAACTGTAGATGAGTTACTTTTCTCTCGAATAACTACCTCATTTAAATTGAGTTCTATCAAACCTCAATGTGCTAAACATGAAGACCAGCCCACAACTTCATTACATCCACTCTCTCGAGCTGGATACATAGAATTAGTCTTGGGATTGACTGTCTCGAGCTGAATCCATTATGACCCACTAATTAGGAGTGAAAACTTATCTCTTTAGCTTTACACTTATTTCTCAAGAAAGCATAAAATAGTAAATTATATTTAAGTAAACATACAATAGAGTAGTTAAACCACAATGATAAGTCAGAACCACTTCGAATTAGCACTAAAATTGATAATAACTAGCATCCATCAAGCCAAATTCAGCAATTAATTACATTGTCAAACCCCCAAGATTGGGGTTTTAGTTAATCATCATTAAAGAAAGAAATTCAGTACCTAATACATGCTGCATAGCTGGGTATTGAAAATCAAAGTTCTAAGATGAATAATATATTTTCTATTACAATATCCAATTGAAATCTCTTGCCAAAATTGCTTAAAATCAACAAGAATAGTGTTTTTGTTCTCTCTATTTCATTCCAAGAAATGACTGAATGCCTTCTCTCCCTTCCAAAAATCAATTTATACTAATCTGAGATGTGGATTTTTGGGGGTGATTGGCAAGAAAAGTCAGGCTTCACTGACCATTCGGCGACTCGCCAATCGTCCTTGTTTGGCTGCCGTCTCTCCCTTCAAAAAATCTCTTTATACTGATCTGATATGTGGCTTTTTGGGGTTGATTAGCGAGGTACGTCGGGCTTCGCTGATCGTCCTTGTCCATCGGCTTCTTTCTTCATGTTTTCATCCATCATGCACTGTAACTTTAGGTGGCCTAGATTGGGATCACCAATCACTTTCGCAATCCACCCTTTAGCCCTTTGGCTCGCCAATTCAATTTTGTATTTGTCTCGTTCAGTGCGTTCGGCGATACAAACCTGATTTGCCGATCAATTCGGCGCTTCGCCGATATAGAACACAATTCGCCAAAATTTCTCTCATTTCAGGCACAATGTACTGTAAAATTATGCGGTCTAGGGGCATCTCGGCGATTCGCCGAGTGTGCTTGGCGATTGTCAGGCTTACTTTCTCCTTTTCTTTAGCTTGTTTTGTTCCTCTTTGTCTGTTAGTGTCCTTGCTCCTCTATCCAGATACCTAAGAATCAAGGTTTACACATCATTTCATAGCATAAATTAAACATTTGGGGACACTAAATTCATCAAAACAAAGCCATAAATGAGTCCAAATCCTGGTCTTATCAAATAGCTAATGTAATGTCAAGGAGGGCAGAAAAGTCACTTAACATCCAAATATACTACACCTGACCGTGAACGTATGTTAGAGTCTAAGAAAGTTCTATAGTGATCCTAAGTAAACGGGTTGGAAAGTCAAAGTGTAGAAAATAAGGGCAAGCCTATGGTATTAAGCACAAATTGTATTTGAATTCACTTCTAAGTGTGTATACTGGGTCCTTAAATAAAAAAAACTCAAATTGTGTGTGAAAAAGGGAATTCTTTACAGTAAGGGAACAAGTAATATTATTAAAAAGCTGGTATCTTGGTGATTGTTGTATGTGCATGTGACTGTGTCTATTGGTATGCCTATGCCATGTATTGATCCGAATGAATTAGCTTGTTGATTTTCAAAGAAAATATTTGCACTATACTAAAAATAAGTAAGGAGGGTGATTGTTTAGAAAATGCCACGTGATTGTGCAAGTTTGTGGGTTACTTCTGCACAAGTATCATTTAGAGTATGTTGCGTCACTTGAGGACAAGCAACAATTTTAAGTTGAGGGTGTTGATTCAATGTGAACTTACGATATTTCTAATGAATTAAACTTAGATTTTTTCGTGCGTCTTAAGCATTTTGTTATCAGATGTGATGGTATTTTGGTTTAATTTTGCAGGAATAAGTTTTGAAGTTGTTGGTATTCAAAGTGTTCAAGCAATAGGATTTTTGGTGACAGACGAACCCACCTACAAGCCATCATTCCTTCGACAAGTCATAGGTGGAATGCATGGATGAAGTGTGAATAAATGGAATTATATGTTGAGTGACTGAAGCAATCGATGAGCCGTAGTCTTCACTACGAGCCGTACATGAGGAGTGGTAGATAACTTCAGGAAGGATGAGATCTAGTCCATGAACGACGGTTGAATATGATGGGTCAGGCTTAGACTTCTGGACGTGGGTCATGCCCGTCGATGGTCCCACTAGAATATTGACAAAATGTTGAACGACGAAGGCACCTACAAGTCCTCATTCCTTCGACCAGCCATAGGGGACACTGCTCAAGACCATATTTCTTTAGTCTTTCTTTTCCTACCTTTTCTAGGATTTATTTTTTATAGGTAGAACCCATTGGTGGCCCCCTTAACTTGGCACCAATTTTCAACTTAGACACCTCAACTACGTTTTGTTCATTTTAGCCATCTCATGTTATATCCCGCTATGTCATTTTGACATTTTTTGCTGACATGTCATAGTGAGTGTAATACACTCATTATCAGCGCATGAAATGCTGATTTGATCGTTTAATTTATTTTATTTTTTCCATCTTCTTCCTCATTCAGCCATCATCTTCCAAAACTTAAACTCCCTTTATGGAGAAATAAATTTCATGATGCTACGAACAAAAAAAATTGAATTTGAACCCATTAAACTTATAATATAATGATATAATAAAATTAAAAGAAGACAATGTGAAGGCCCGTGCTATTGTAAAGAAGAAGATAAATGGAAAGTAATTAATTTATGAATAATCTAAACTTAGATTTGAGTAGTAGTATGTGTGGGTTTGTGATTCTATTCGAGAAGATGATGTAGGTGGGGAAGGGGTTGGGGTTATGGTGGGTAGAGGTGGGGAAGATGTTGGGTGGGTGGGGGAAGAGTGGAGAAAACGTAGGAGTTGGGGTGGGTGGGGTGGAGAAGATGATGGGTTATATAAAATTTTGGGCGAAAATTCCACATGTCATTCACTCTTTGGTCACTTCTTTTTGTACTAAGAAATCCTTATTTCAGAATTATTTTTATATATATGACACATGTTTTTATTTAATTCATCATTTTGACACATAATCAGCAAGCGTATTACAAATTCTTTATACATTTGATTGATTATTAAAAAAGTGTCAAAATGACACAGTGGACCATGACATGAGGTGTCTAAAATGAACAAAGTTTAGTTAAGGTGTCTAAGTAAAAGTTGGTGTCAACTTTAGGGGGCTACCGATGGGTTCAGCCTTTTCTATAAATATTAGTTGTAATTTTTTTTTGGGTTGTTAGACCTTTTTGAGATACTTTGTTTTAGCTTTGGGAATTATACTGTAAACATATTTAGCATTTAATTCTTGAAGTTTGGTTTATGAAATTTGCGTTTGTTCGTCCATTCACGATTCTTGTTTTCATCTATTCTAATTGTATGTTCATGATTTATATTATTAACCCTATCATGAATTGTAATAACTTAGGTATGAATAACTAAATCCACAACTAGGGTTGTGGGAACCATGAGTAATTAACAACGTAAAACTAATAATTTAGTAATTCTAAAATAGTGATTATGCATATATTGTTATTCTTTTCGCTTTGAATGCTTTCTAAATGTGTGTAACATTGGAACTCGCCTCATTTCTACTTGCTCGACCAAGGAAGTAATGAATGGGAAAGAGATTGAACAACGGATATTTAGAGTGATAACCTGCTATCTAATAGCCTGACGCAAAATTCGTGAGGGCTAATCTGGGTTTAAGGGTAAGGGTTAGTAAATAATACATCCGTAGATCAACCAAGATGCGTAGTGAAACTCCCTACTTGGACGACCAATCACTTAGGAGATACCTAACTTACCAATGTGCATGTTAACACTAGGAAAGATATACTATTATTAGGATTACTATGTTAAGAACTTGTGGGGAGCACATGTACCCTAGTCTCATCTCATATTGATATTACAAATTGTGAATCCTACTTACTTGTTGCTACAAAACAATCAAATATTACTTTATTTACAAATCCCCCCTTTTATGGAGGTGAATATGCCAAAAAGTATAAATAACCATAACTTAGCCTAAATATAGACCAAAATTGATTTTAACATTTCAAGCGCACTTCTTCCAATTCTAAGTGTCAACGATCGTAAATTAATATAAAACCCAACTAAATGAGTTGGGCTCGAATACCACAAGGAGCAGTACCTATTTAAAATTCAATTAAGAAGTATGAATGAGGTCTAATCAACCATAGGAATAAACATTATCGAAAAGGACATTAAACAAATTAAAGGGATGACACGAATGTCAAATAGGGGGTTTTAGTTTTCAAATATCAACTACACAGCAGTCACAAACAATTTGGAATAACAACAGGGAGACGGATTCTCATGATGTGATCGATTATAGGCAAATTCGATATATGGGTAATTGAAACTACTAGTAAACAACTGAAAATCAGTGAGTAGGCCAGACTATAAGGGAGATAGCTTTCTCTCGAACAGCCACCCTGAATCATGTGATTTCTGTCGAACATCAACAAGAATAACAATGAAGAACAACCCACACCTTAATTCATTCACTCTTTTGAGCTAAATGGGTAAGATTGGGTTTAGGATTCACTCTATCGAGCTAAACCCAACTCAACCCAATACCCACAAATCATTAATCAATAATTTTAGTTCTAAAACTTCTCTCTCTCGAGCAAGCCAAGAACTCAAAAGTAGAACTGCATTCGCAACTACAATTCATAAATTAAACCTCAATTAATGATTAAACTCACTTCAATTCAGCATTTACACTATTAATTAACAATACCCATAAACTAATTCAATTCATAATCACATGATAACAACCCAAGAATTGAGGTTTTATCCGAACATCATAAAAAGGTAAAAACTATTACTGAATCGATTAGCCATCAATTGGGTAAGAGAGATTTAGTCTTTACAAGGCTCAATTTGAAGAAAATCTGAAACCCACTTCCAAAATCTCCAAATTGAATCTCTAAGGTTCTTCAAAAACTAAGAAAACAAAAGAGAAAATTGTTCTAAAACGTTTCAATGAAAAATAGATGTCCAAAGATGTAAAAGATACTAAACTAAATGTTCAAAGCCTCATTTATCATCGCCAAAAATAAGCTACGAAGAGCTACTCGGCAAAGTAATTCGGGCTCACTGAACCACTCGGTGAGCCGCCCTTTGATCTCTTCCATCGCCTTTTCGCCTTGGCATTTAGCATCCTTGAGGTCTGTAACTTTGGGCAATCTATCACTACTTCGCGGAACTACTTAGCGATGCGCCGATTGCTCATTTTTGTCGTCGACTTGGTTTATTTCCTCAGGGCTGGCACACTGGAAGTTTTGGCAGTTGAACTAGCCATTTGGCGATTCGCCAAATGCTATTGGCGATTCGCCAAATGTTATTGGCGATTACCAGGCTTGCCTTTCATCAATTTTCAGTTTGTTTTGTTCCTTTTTGCATGTTAGTATCCTTGCTTTGTTTCTCAATCTATATATTGGAAAATCAAGGGTTTATCATCAGTTTATGGCACAAATTAAGCATTTAAGGTCACTAAATCTATATAAACGAAGCCCTAAATGAGTCCAAATCTCGGACTCATCAACACCCTAACATAAACTTTTGCTTGTCCTCAAGTAAAACTCAAGTTCAACAGTTTAATAAGGATGTCTCAAACGGTGCTACACAAGACTCAACATGAATGCACATAACAAGACTCAACTTACACATACAATGATCAATGTACTCAAAGATTCAAATTGTGACTCACCATAATCAAAGATGCTCAAGATCACAATACTTGCTTCAAATGCAAGTTCAAGTTCAACAAATGTACTCAAATGCCCTCACAACAAAGATGATTCCATATTCACACACAATCTCTCAGCAATTTATAGTTTCGGAATCACTTACGACTCTCACACTCACAAAGATGAGCATATGCATGATTTCACCTATAGGTTTGCCCTTATTTTCCAATCAACATTCGTTTCAGCTCACTAAAGATCAAAACGGTCTTTTCAAGTCTTATAACGAGGCTGAGTGAGAAGGTATGGTCATTTAGGCTCAGTGGCTACTACCCTCATGAAATTTGGTCTGAACATCACTTTCTTCCTTTTCTTCTACATTTTGATCATGTTCATAATTCACCCCATTATTCACTTTCACATGGACTTCAGGATACCCCATTTATTTTGCAATTTTTATCACTTAATTCACAACTTTTTCATTCCTTTTTTATAATGAGGGGTTCCTTCTTTTTCAAAACCGTTGCTCAAAGGGGAATTGTTCACACTTCTTGAATTACCTTCTCTTTTCATCGCACCCCCAACTTAGGCTTTTGGCCTAAGTTGATTATTCAAATCAACCACACTTCATGAGAGTTATGGGTGAATGGATAAATAGGGATCACAATTGTTCAAGTTTCTTCCAAGAAAATGATAAGGCTCAAAGGGATTCAAACAGGGTTCAAACATCTCACAAGGTTGGCCATAAAAGGGGTATATTGTCAAATTGTTTCACTCTTTTAAAATTGTTGCCTAAGATCATTTCAAGATCTTGCATCACTTAGTCAACTGGATCAACGGGGCAAATTCTAGGTGTCATCACACACAATGTTCAAGGTAAACTCATCACACAAGGCATTGACACCAATATCAAATGAGACTCCTCACTTTCTAGCTAGTGTGCAATGTTCTTCACAATAGACTCATTCGATAATCGGCTAGTCACAACGAGATGCAAAAAGTCCACACATTGTGTATACAACTTCATTTGGCCTCATCGTAGCCGCACATTCATTTTGTTCAATTAGGAGCACTACTGAAGTCATTAGTATTGATCATAGCCGATACTCAAATTTGTACAAGAACAGCCAAATTCATACCCAAAAGATGTGGCACACATTTTTCAAAATAGGTCAAAACCATTTCCATTCAAAACAAGGATCCCCAAGCTCAAATATCCACAAGATAAGATCAAAACCAATTAAAACACAAAACCCAATATTTACCAATATTCACAAACAAAATCAAAACACAAGAGGCAGGTATGGAAATACCTCACCCCACCCACAAAATAAAAGCAGTTGTCCTCAAATGCAACTAAAAACAACCAAAGTCAATAAAAACAAAAGAGATGGAGGTAAAAAATGATCATGTCTACTCAGACGCTACATCTATTAGAAAATCAATGCCCGGTGTAACATTAATTGTACCTATACTCGACCCAGCCATAGTGGTGTCATGCAATGAGGTATGTCGGGCAATCTCGAACATAGCACCCTCCAAGTCGGCTAGATAATCATACACATCCTTATCTCGCTCCCCAAGCTGCTCCTCATCGGTCTCAGCATTGGACTCATCAGCAACAACATCCTCCATAATATCATCTCCGGTGGTAGCCAGATGCATAACAGATTTGGCCGGGATATCAGTACCCGGGACCACAGGGACCTCTACTGACTCAAACAGTGAAGTGAAGTATGTGGAATTCAGATGTACCATATCATTCCTCAACTCAGAAACCTCATCTTTCAAAGATGTAACCTCAGTAATAATTCCCTATCGACTCTCACAAGTCTCTACTCTCGCTGTGAGAGCATAAATATATGTATGGAGGGGGTTTCAAAGCAGCTAAGATGGCTCGCTCAATCATCCAAGACACCTCGGCCTCTAGACGGGAAGCCCGTATATCTGCAGAATGGGCTAGGTGCCCCATCTTGAGGAGCATGGCCTGAGTGATTGGAGTCCTCAAGGCAGTGGTACCTGAAGTAGAAGGCTGGGAGGCAGTGGTAGAACTTAGGTCCTGGGAAAGAGTTGAAGTAGATGTACATGAAGGCCCGGATGCCGGAGTAGGCAAAGTTGCCTCTACAGGTATAGACTCAACATCAACCTCTGCGGATGTATCCACCAAAGCTACTCTCCTTCTATCCACCTCATCCCATGTGTACTTGGCCTCAATGCGCTGGATGTCTTGTGAAGGATGTGGGTGTGACCTCAATGTCCTTTTTCTCGTGAAGAGGAACTCCTACCCACTGATATAGCTCTGTAATAAACACTAGGAATGGCAAGGACGTCTAGCGTTGTTTGGCCCTTACGGCAATCTCCTGCTCTATAATTAGTCCCAAGTTGAGCCAGTTCTTGGCGATGATGGATCCGAGAAAGGCTGTCTTTGGGTGGCGGAGGATGGACTCATTCTGCGAGGGCATAATATAATTGTTGATGAACCCGAACCAGTACCTGGTTGCTATATTCAAGTCCTTCTTCTCAATTTGGGCTCCGACCTTAATCCACCTCGGGGTGGTATCAGAAATGAGGGGAGCAAGCCAGCCCTTTAGGTCATCCAGAGTGTTTGTGTTGTAGTCATGCCCTCGTAATCATGCTCAAACCCTATAGCTCTGTCAAGTGTAGCATTGATATGATCGCTGTTGCATCGCACTGTCTTCCCCTGAACTACCACAAACTCTACCGGTCTGAAGGCACTGGCCTTTTTCTTCCCCTAGGATACTAAGTCACTATATTCAGTGTTGAACTCTCGGATCCAGGTGGAAATGTATGGGTCACGGGGTCTGGTGAATAAGTCGACCTTATGGTACCGTAGTGTGTCCCACATAAGAGGGTACATGTCCACCACACCATCCATGGACAATCTCTTTTCTTTAAGAATGGTCCTCAGTCCCTTAGCCTTTAGCCTGTTGAGTAGCTGGGGAAGAGGACCCTCAACTGGTGGTGCTGGAACCACCATTTGTGCCAGAGCTGGCACTATATCAGCAACAGGAAGGGTAAACTCAGGGATCCTAGACGAATCTTGATGAACTCTCGCACGAATCGAAGCTCGTTGGCTCTGAATTTGTTGGTCATCCTCAGACTCAAAAAATGAAGCCTGAGAATTAACAGAATCCCCATCACTACCAGAGTTATGCTTCGATCTCTTAGCTATGGGCGCTTTGCCCTTGCCCTTGCTTCCCTTCAGAGGTGATTTCTTGCCTTTTTTGGAGGAAGAAATAGCTCCCTCATTGATTACGATGCCTCATGCTCGTTTGTGAGGCGATATTCCACTTTCGTCACAATTGGTCCTAGACATATGTGCAAAACACATCGAAAAGAGTTAGAATAATTTCAAGAAAATTAGTAGAATTCAAAGTGCAGAAAGTCTCATCGAACCATTCGGTGAGTCGCTGAGTCACTTTGGCGAACCAGATCGGGTTCACCGAAAGAATCATCTTGAAAATTTTCTAGAAAAATAGTCGGTCGGTGAAGTGCAGGGCCCTTCGGCGAAACGCCGACATCACTAGGCGAGCTCAGAATAGCCCGCTTAATTTTACAGTGTGTTTTAGGAGGTAGGGGTGCAGATAGGGCGATCAATGGAACCTTTCGGCGAGTCGCCGAGTGAATTCGGCGAGCTCAGGCTTCCCGCCAAAAGTTACAGACTATAACTAATCCAAATCATGAAATTAAAGGCAATCAAGGGAGACACTGGCGAACCGTTGAACAGTTCGGCGAGCTCGACCTAGCTATCTAAACTGCCCAATGTGCTAAATTTTGAACCCTATTCCCAAAATCCAATCCCGCAGTCCCCGAAAACAAAATCAAACACACACATTATGCAATTAAGACAAAACCCAATCAAACCATGCCTCCAAAGTACTCAGACTTCCCCCAATTTGGTTAAAATTGGCCATTTGACGACTTATGCCCTAAAGAATGACGTCAAACACTCCATCATTGGTAAAGTACGTCATTTAGCACAATTGGGGGTTACTTATACTTCACCCAACTAGACCCAACATAAAATAACCACAACCCAACAAATTACAATCAATTTAAACGCACAAAACTCAGGAAATCATCATTTTAAGCAAATAGGCACAATTTCGAAACAAAAATAGGCACCACAACACATCAAACACCACTCAACACAGGCCTAACATACAACATTAAAAAATTATCGAAAGCATTCGAGTTCAACGACTTATGTGTAATGGTCATGTGTAGGGGTTAGACGTTTGGGTACGAATCCCCAAGGACCATCCAAGGGGCCCTTGAGGAGGACCCCATATTTGGCCAAGAAGCTTCCAGGGCAGCATGATCCACGACCCCAAACCACGGCTCGTAAATCCATCTACGGCTCGTGGGTCATGGGCATGGATCAGGCCTGCAATAGCCTGCAGGTTTTAAGCCACAGACCAAAACCACGGACGCCATTGATGGGGCATGGACCAGGCCATGGTTCGTGGTCTGGTGGGCGTGGAATTGACCTGTAAAGTTGTAAGGGACATGACCAACTTAGGGGTGAGTTGGTAAACTCACCCCTAGTCCTAAATAATATGTGGGGTATTGTTTTAAGTGTTTTTAATTATTTTAAAGGTATTTAAATATTTATATGGTATTTTAGAATTCATTCTTCATTTTTCCCTAAATCAAAACCCTTCTCTCCTAAAAAGTTCTCTCTAAAACTCCATTGAAAGGTTAAGTCAAGTTCAAGCTAGGGTTGAAGGTTTCAAGTGTTTTTTTCTCAAAATTCATGGGATTCATGAAGGTTAAGGTATGGGGATCCTTTATCCTTGATTATTCTTCCTTTCAAGGAGTTCAATCCGAATGTTTTCAAAGTTCTTTCAAAAACACAAAAACCCTAATTTCGATTCTAAGCATGGGTTCTTGCATTAAATGATTTTTAATGATGATTTATGCTATTATTGATGTTTATTGATGGTTTTAAGAAAGAAAATTCCATGAACCCATGTCATTCCAAGTTTCCTAAATTTGGCTTATGAAGTGGGTCTATTTCTATAAATTCAAAGTTGATGGAATTATGTGTAAAGTGAATTGTATTGATATCTCTTATGTTTTTTAATGTTTATTCATGATTAATTGTAGATAATGGGTGAATTAAGGATGGTAAGCCTTATGGGTGAAGTATTGGTGATTGCTTGGATTTGGTGATTTTGGCTATGGCTTTGGATTATGGTAAGAAATCTTGAACTCTCTTTATTGAATTGATTGTTGTTGGTAGGTTGAATCCACCTTTGGTGGAAGTGTTATATCTTATTCTTATGTGGTATTATTGTGAATTATAGCCATGAAGGCATTGGTGAAGTTGTTGTATAATGTTGGAATATTATATTTTGAGGCCATGAAGGGCATTATATGAGTGTTATTATAGTGTTGTATTATTATACACATATGAGGCTATATGTAAAGTCATATATGAAGCTATATGTAAAGTTTGTGTGAAGCTATAATGTGAAAATGTTCTAATTGTATTAATGTGATATTGTATAAAGTGGTATTATGCTAATGTGAAAGCATGTTTCTCTTGAAATGGTGATATGTGGTGATGATGGACTATGATGAGTCTTTATAAGATGATGTTGTAGCTCATATGCTAGACTTGAGTATCTTGTCTTGTGTCATGAAAGCTTGATTATATATA
>NW_006239003.1:993303-1014174 GCF_000226075.1 Solanum tuberosum
TTGGCAAGTAGAACAACCTCCACGGAGTAGGATAGACTCCGGATTCCATACCTAGCTAGTATGGTCTATGTCGGTTATGCCTATTCCCATCATGTGGGATGTGCACTCTAGTTATTGGATAGGTTCTACAACGTGTAGGTAGTAGTATGGGATGCTATCTACACATGGCACGAGTAGGCTTAGAAGATGCTAGAGTGAGTTCCCTAAGCCTTAGGGCTATTATGTGATTATCCCATATATGCTTGTGTGTCTCTTAAATGGTTTTATAAAGAATGTTGACTTGTCATCCTTTTAATATGTTGCATATTTCTCTTATATTAAGGAAATGAACTATTTAGCATGTTGTATTAAAATGTAAAGGTTCTTGTGTATTGTGGCCTTGAGGAACACTTACGTGTGCTTGAAAAGGTTGTATGGGCAGCCACTTCATGTCTCACTTAGGTGTGTCTTAGGGTAACTTTAGATGGAGGTCCTAAGATCATGAAATAGCTTATTTGACTAATATGTGTATGTGTCGTATATTAGTACTAGTTGTGCATGATGGCTTGTGATATGAAGCATGATAAGTGGTAAGTTCACGTTTGGTGGCCTTAGGATGATGCTTTAGTGTGGATGGTGGTATGGGATGCTATCCATACATTGCACAAAGTTTTGTCCAAGGGTTACTTGAGGTTGATGGTTTAAGGTGAAGGAATGGGTTATTTGTGGAGCATGTGCTAAAGTGGTTAATGACTTGTATGTTGGTTATGGTTGAGTATTGTGACTCTTATACTTGGATTTTCATGAAGTTTTACCAAATGACATAAAGCATGATTCTCCAATAAATGTCCTCTTTAGTATGTTTTTGCATGGTTTCCATACTTAGTACTTAATTGTGCTAACCCCTTTCTTTCCCTTTTAACTAAAGTGTAGGGATTTGGAGATGTTGATATTCCATGGTTGATGGATAGGTTTCTAAGGTGTTTGAAGATGAAGACTTAGTGAGTCCTCATAGATTCGAGGACAATACCCAATATGTTCCTCTTTATGTCTTTTTAGTATTGTTTTAGTTGTGTATGGGCTTAGTCCCGAATGTTGTACTCTAAAGTATTAGATGGTTTTGAGACATCATGTATAAAGTTTAGAAAGTTTTCCGCTTGTTATTTAATGAAAGTATCTTCGTGTGTGAAGAAGGTTTTTACTTCCTTATGGTTTTTTAGTGTCTATGCGATGAATGAATGCTAAGAGGCTTGTATTAGACCTCCGAGAGGTCGAGTACGCCGGTTACGACTAGGGGGTGCTCTCGGGTCGTGACAAATCTAGAGTTTGGGGTTCAGAAAACCAACCTTATTGCTAAATTTTATGAATTTGATATGCTAGGCGGCAATGTAACCCAAATCCGAGCACGATATCAAAAGAAAAAACCAATAAAAATATGAAAATATAAAATATCTAAGGTGCGGGTGAGAGAATACGGGGTTAGAAATAACAGAATACGAAAGATTTTGAAAATTTAAACCGTTTGGCCTTTTAAAACATTTCAGTTCGTGGCACTTTCGGCAGTATTAGTCGACCATGCTGAACCACTCAGCAATGCATTGAGTAGTGACTTACCTCACCGAGTTTTACAGGACCTCCAGTTAATTTGGGGGTCCAAACGGCAGACAGAATCGGGCTCACCGACCTGTTCGGTGAGTCGCCGATTCAGCCATTGGCCTGCTGAGTTTTAAAGACTCCCACTTCAGATTTTTGTGGGTCCAACGACGGTCCAAGTCGGGCTTGCCGACCTCTTCGGCGAGTCGCGGACTGGACTCATTGCTCGCCAACCTTCATTGCTCAAACACATTCCATTTTTCAACCTGCACAATCAACACCCATTATTCCAAAGCTAACATAAAGCATTAAAAACTTGGGTTGCCTCCCAAGAAGCGCCTTAGTTAACGTTGTGGCACTACGCAAGTACCCATTCAAGCTTCATTCTTGGGGTTTGCCATAGTATCACTAGGCGACCCCCCTTGTTGTCTTGGGTTTAGATGAGACGAAATTTGGCCCATTTTGATCTCCAGCTGCTTAATAGAGACAGAGTGAGAAGTCACCATCTTGGTGAGAGTCGAAACATCCTTCTTGAATTCTTTCAAAACACTTTCGAACTCTCGACTTTATTTAGAATGCGTGAGAGCATATCTACTGTTCGACCATTCTCAAAATCCTTGGGCTTTTGACGCTCATGGGGTGGAATATATCTATCTTTCTCCCCCTCTCTATTCCATCCTTGGTTACCACCCTGCCTTCGGTAGTATGCACAATGACTTACTCTTTCATTAGCTAGGAAGTTAGATTTCTTATTGTACAACGCTTCAAAGTACATGACATTTCTTTTCAAGATACCTAGTTGGGTCATCATTTCGGCCAAGTTCTGGTTTATCTCTTGATCGTTTATGATTTGTTCTTTTGTCATTTTATAAGGGAGAGGAGAGACTTGGTCTTCATAAGTATTCCATGCCTTGTTTATGTTGGTCATGCAATCGAGGAGTTGGGACTCTATTTCGTAAGGTTGTCGCATTATACCACCTGGAGAAAGTTGGTCAGCCACTCTTCTGTTTACCGAATCCAGACCTCTATAGAAACATTCTAGCAGCACCTTATCTGGAAATCCATAAGTTGGGCACTGCAACACCAACTTCTTAAACCTTAGCCACATCTCATGAATTGGCTCACCTTCAAAGCGCTTGAAGCTTTGGATACTATCCCTAAGTGTCATCATCTTCGAAGGAGGGAAAAATCGCACTTGGAAGGCAGTAATAAGCTCGTCCCACCAAGTGATAGAATCTCTTGGCAACTCAGCCAACCACTTGCTTGCCTCACCCATAAGAGAAAATGGGAAAAACCTCAACCGGACTGGTTCTTGCGATATGTTCTTAAATGAGAACGGTCCACAAAAATAAAAGTAATTAGATTCAACTATAGCTAAAAAGAACACAATTCAACTTCACCAAAAGAATTTAAAACAACACCACTCCTTGGCAGCGGCGCCGTTTTGATTTAAACATTTCAAGAACACTTTTTTCAATTCTAAGTGTCAACGATCGTAAATAAGTATAAAACCCAACCAAATGAGTTGGGGTCGAATCCCACAGGGAGCGGTACGTGTTTAAAATTCAATTAAGAAGTATGAATGCGGTCTAACAAGCCATATGAATAAACATTATCAGAAAACACATTAAACAAATTAAAGAGATGACACGAATGTCAAATGGGGGGCGGGGGTTAGTTTTCAATTATCAACTACACAACAGTCACAAACAATTTGGAATAACAATAGAGAGACGGATTCTTGGGATGTGATCAATTATAGGCAAATTCGATATATGGGTAATTGAAACTACTAGTAAACAACTAAAAATCAATAAGTAGGCTAGACTATAAGGGATATAGCTTTCTCTCGAACAATTGCCCTGAATCATATGATTTCCTTCAAACATCACCGATCATGACAGTGAAGAACAACACACACCTTAATTCATCCAATCTTTCGAGTTAAATGGGTAGGATTGGGTTTAGGATTCACTCTCTCAAGCTAAACCCAGCTCAACCCAATACCCATAAATTATTAATCAATAATTTTAGTTCTAAAACCTCTCTCTCGAGTAAGCCAAGAACAAAAAGTAGAACTCCATTTGCAACTACAATTCATAAATTAAACTTCAATTGATGATTAAACTCACTTCAATTCAGCATTTACACTATTAATTAACAATACCCATAAACTAATTCAACCCATAATCACATGATCACACACAAAGAATTGGGATTTTAGCCAAACATCATAAAAAGGTTAAAACTATTACCGAATAGATTAGCCATCAACTGGGTAAGAGAGATTTAGTCTTTACAATGCTCAATTTGAAGAAAATCTCAAATCCACTTCCAAAATTTCCAAATTGAATCTCTAAGGTTCTTCAAAAACTAAGAAAAGCTTAAGAGAAAACGGTCCTAAAATGTTTCAATGAAAAATAGATGTCCAAAGATGTAAAAGATACTAAACAAAATGTTCAAAATCTAATTTATAGTCGCCAAAAATAAGCTATGAAGAGCTACTCGGCGAAGTAAGTCGAGCTCGCCGAACCACTTGGCGAGCCGCCCTTTGATCTCTTCCATTGCCTTTTCGCCTTGGCATTCAGCATCCTTGGGTTCTATAACTTTGGGTGATCTATCAATGCTTCACAGAACTTCTCAGCAATATACCGACTACTCCTTTTTGTCGCCGACTTGGTTTCTTCCCTCAGAGCTGGCACACTGGGACTTTAGGGGGTGGAACTATCCATTCGGTGATTCGCCAAACTCTATTGGCGATCACCAAGCTTGCCTTTCTTTAACTCTTCAGATTGTTTTGTTCCTTTTTGCATTCTAGTGTCCTTGCTTTGTTCCTCAATCCATACACCTGAAAATCAAGGGTTTATCATCAGTTTATGGCACAAATTAAGCATTTGAGGACACTAAATCTATATAAACGAAACCCTAAATGAGTCCAAATCTCATACTCGTTAATAGTCCTCGTGGGATTGATCCTAACCTCACCTAGGTTCTTTATTTGACAATGACCACTTATACTTCTTTTGGGAGGTGTAATTTGGGCATATCAAACCTTCATCCATAAATTAATCCCATGTTAATTAGCCCAAATTCATCTATGAATAATAACAAAATAGAACATAGCATAATGCCACTACATTAAATCAACACCCAACATCATAATTGCACCCCTAGGCATTAGGATTTTAGCCATCCTTCACAAAGTGTAAATAACTTATACCTTTCATGAAAGAAGCCATGGGTAACATAAAATTAAGCAAGTATGAGCAATACTCACTTTAAATTCAACTTCAAATTGTCAATTTTAAGAGCAAAGTTGAATACCCCATAACTAAAAGTGTTCTTTAAAAATAAAAGTGTTTCTCTCTCTAAAAATCTAGAGAAAAAGTGTTTAGACTAGTTTCTCTAAAGGCATCAGAAGCGTTCTTTCTCTATCCTTTGGGCTATTTATAGTTTCCCAAAACTTGGTCCATAATTCATTGCGTGACCATTTCGGTGACGTTAGTCGAGCTCACCGAGCATATCCTATGTATATATGTTTGCTCTTTAGCTTGCCTTTGTCTTGCTTTAGGCTTCAGGTGTTTGAACCTCAGTTAGTGAGCTCATTCAAGTCAGCCTTCCACATTTTGTGGAACTCTAAGTACTACCTTTGTTCGCCTTTTAAGCCTTCAATTTTTCTCGAAGTCTTGTCACCTTTGGCAACGGTCAAGTTTTTCAACCTTTGTATTTTGTGAGTCATCATTCCTCTTTGAGTTCAGTGACCTTCCTCAATTAATTCAACTGTTGATCACTTTCAATTTGGGCGAGGTCTTTCCAATTGTGTGATCCCCTCTTCTTTTTAGGCTATCAACAATGTGGAATTTACACTTCTTTTCATGTTTTTCGCCATTCTTTCAAACATTTATCGTTGCCTTGTCCCTTAGCCTTCATAGTTCCAAATAATCAAAATATCATTAGAATAGGTCATAATTAGGTATTGAAGACACTAATTACTGAACAAAATAGGCCTCAAATAAGTGTAAATAAACCACTCATCAACACCCCCAACTTAAATAAAGAACATAATTAGTTCAACATGGGTATCTACAATAGTTCTCAATGAGATCAAACATTCAAGTTCCATTACAAGACTACTCTCAATAACATGCGACACTCAATCATGATAAAAAAAAATCTTCAAATCATGACTGGTATCAAATCAATCTCAAGCTCACTATAGCTTATTTTCTAATGCATGACCATGTTTCAACAAATACATTCAAGTGCCTCACATCAAGAGCGATTACATGCTCTCACAAAGAAAATTAACCAAGAAATTGGGAATAAACACGACTCTCACTCTTCCTAAAAAGAAATACATGCAAGCTTCATCCCATAGGTTTTCCCATATCGTCCAATCTTCACCCAACCTAGTTCATGGAAGATCTCAAGGTTCTTTTAGGCTTGGAATGGGGCTGAGGTTAAGGTATGGTCATTTTTGCTCAGTGACTTCACCTTTTCAAAGCATTATTGCAATCATCTTCACTTGTTCTCAAGTTCTTTTCATTTTTTTTCATTTGAGAACTCAACTTTGACTTGTCAATCATTTTATTGGAAACCGCTTTTTTACTTCACCAAACTCTCTTTTTCATTTCATTTTTTTAAAGGTCGTTCATCACAATCTCTCTTCCCCCTATTTTTTTTATAATGGGGGGTTCCTTCTTTTTGTAACACACTTGAAAGTTGCATCTCATTTCATCTCTCTTTGTCTTTCACTTGGTATTCCTTCCTCCTTCCTTTCCACAACCCCAACTTAGAATTTTGACCTAAGTTGCAATTCAAACAAACCAATGCTTCGTAAAAAATTTGGGTGAGAAGTTAGGGGTATTTTGGTTCAAGAGGTTTCAATATGGTTGTCAACAAATGACTAAGGCTCAAATGGCGCCAAAATTGTTGCACACCCTCACAAGGTAGTCACAAAAAGGATATGGAAATTGGGTTCCTCTAAAAATTTCTACCCAAATCATTCTTACCAAAGCAAGACAATTGGACTAACAAGGAAAATTATAGGACTTCACAAGCATGCTTCCTAGTAAAACATCACCACACATGATACTTTAAGCAGAATCACTTAGCACATCCCAAAAATATCATAAGTTAACATTTGATGTTCGTTGGAAGGATCACATCAAAACACTGCTAGTCGGCACAAGATTCAAAAAGATCGTTCTAAAGTGCAACCACATAAATTTCATTGAAAAACAAACACAAAACACTATTCTAATTATGAGTACTATTCAAGACATTGTTATTGAACACAATCGATGCATGAATTATTATCAATGAAAAACCAAAGCATTTCAACAAAAAACTCATGGGGCAAATTTTTTTTTACAGAAAGAGACAAAATGAGATAAACCAATTAATCCACTATAATAAAAATAAACAAAATACTACATTTGTCTAAAAATAAAACTGAAAGTAACAAAATACAATAAAAAGGGGAATATTAGCACAAGTGCCCTCATCTCATTAAAATAGTAATAGTAGTGTCCTCAATGAAAAATAAAGTAAAAAAGTACGGGAGGAGAGGTAAAAGTTCCCCTAACAAGCTATGCATGTGGAGAGCTTTCATCTAGAGTCTTAAAAGGGTAGCATCATCCTAGGAATCACTAGTAAAATGATCATCAGAGGCTCAACCTGGGCATTAGTGCCCAGCACATCACTAGGAGGAATGATGGAGTCTGAAGAGACTCCACAGGTACCAACTACAAAGGTCTCCACAAGGTATTTCTCTATAGTATCATGGACCATCATTTCCTCAAGGTCCTGCAACTTAGTCAGTGTCACCGCTATTCACTGCTCATCCTCCTCTCTCCTCAGCTCCTCATCTCCTCATCATCTATCTCCTTGGACAAATCATCATCGTACCTATCATCCTCTCTCACATCACCAACATTAATAGTTGTTGCATTAATTATCTCAATATCACCCCCACTCAGCAATAAACCCACACTCTAAGGAAACTCACCACTAGGAATAACTGGAGGCACAAACGTAGGTGCATCAGCTACAAAAACGTCACCCCACAACATGGATATGTTCGTAGAACTCAGTTGGTCTACATCATCCCTCAAAGTATCCAGCTCGCCCCTCATCGAGAATAGCACATCTAAACTACCCTCAGCTTTCTTGCGGGCATCTAACTTTGCGATGAGGTTATCCAACATCACACCATGTGACACAATAGAGGCCTCACACTGAATTAACCTAACTCTCAATGGAGCCAAAGAAACCTCAATATATCGATCAATCGTCTTGGGCAAATCCTTCTCAACCCTCACAACCTTCACATTCGCAAACTGTGCAAGATTGCAAATTTGATAAACCATGGCCTGGTTGAAGGGGGACATGAGATAGGAGCGGGAGAAGGTGCAACAACAAAAGTGGAAGGTACTGAGGAAGTTGAGGGTTTACATGTTTGCTCCATAGAAGGAGCGGATGGAGTGGCCTCAGTAACAAGTGTGGCAGAATGAACCATAAACATTGTTTCTAGTGGTGGCGTCTTCCTCTGAGCCGCATCCTTGTGTAGATAATCAGCCTTATTCCTCTAGATGTCATTGAAGGAAGATGGGGTGATACTAACATTAGTCTTCCCCGAAAAAGGAACCTATGTCTCTTCACATAATTATGTGATCAAGACCGGGAATGGTAGCGACATCTGCTCTTGTCTTGCCCATATTAGCATCTCATCCACAATGATTGACCCTATATTAACCTTCTCTCTATCGATGATCGTACCAACTAACACAATTTTTAGGTGCCGAAGGATGGATTCATTCTATGAAGGTATAATATTATAGCTAATGCATCCAAATTAGCACTGGTCCCAAACATTCAAGTCATTCTTCTCTATTCTCGCATCGCCAGCCATCCAAGGTGCAGAAATGTCAGACATAAATGATGCCAACCAACCTTTAAGAGACTCAAGGTCATGAAGCATATGCAGTGTAAACATGTCATTCCTATTTGATGGGGTGCCTAAAGCAGTTTTAATGGCACTTGTGTGACATTGTACATTATTGTCACGTATTTCAACTTCCTCTAATGGCTTCCACATTGTGCCCTTTCTCTTCTTTGGCAGTGCTTGTGCATTTATAATGTAAAATTCCCTCACCCAAGCCAGGACATATGGATTTAGAGTCTTGGTGAATCCCTCAAACTTGTGAAATTGGATTATGTCCCATATCGCAGAGTAGTCACTTATGACACCATCCATGAAGAGTCGTCTCTCCTCAAGAATTGTGTGTTCTCTAATATCCTTAAGCCATTTGAGGGCCCTTGGAGAAATCCCTAGGAGAACACGAGACGCGGGTGCCTAAGCTGAATAGGGTTGCACCAACTTGGACCTATTGTCCATTCTTTTCCTAGAAACACCCTTTTAGGTTGCTCACTCACATGTGTAAAGGAGCGCAGAGTGGTTAGTTATGGTTGAAAGGCTCATTTATGCCTATTCCGTTTTACATTTTTGGAGGAGGAGGACAAGAGGATTCTCTTTCCGACTCTGTGTCAGACATTACAAATTGTTTCCCTTTTGTTCTAGTAATTTACTACAAGACACAATCATACAAATATAAATTTAGTGAAGGTTAGTTGAAATCAAAACCCAAAAGAAAACACAACTATGTTCTAAGGCTCACCTACTGAGAAGGCGGTCCGCCTAACAGGTTAGGCAACCTCAAGTGAGCTCGTCGAAATGGACAGTATAGAATTTTAAAGAACTCAGGCACATTGGGCAGGGCTAAGTCCAACTGAGAGATTCACCGAGTTTGTTTTGGAAGGCTAAGACAAGTCAGCCATAAGTGATATTACAAAATTAAAGAAAATAGACACAAAGGGCGATGTGCACTCCTACTTGGCGATACGTTTGGGTTTCACCAGACTAAGACAAGTTCGTCGAATGGGATAGTAACCAAGTTACATATTCAATCAAGGAAGGGGAGCTGGGACTTATTTGGTGATTCACCTAACTACCTGGAGAGATAAAAGAAGTCCGTCGAAAAGGCAATGTTCAGCCAAGTACCTATTTTCATGAAAAATATCACAATATGCAATAATACCCAATTCCCTTTACTCTACAATCTACCCATATGTTTTTTCTACCCTTGGGTACTCAGACTTCCCCCCGATTATAACAACTTATTACTCAAATTGATGATTTTCCCTTAAGAAAATCATCACTCCATCTATTATTGGGAAAAATCATGCAATTGGAGAAACATTGGGCTAATTAGACATCACACACATGAAATTCAATAAACACCCAGTACATATAGGGACTCAATTTTAACTTTTAATCAACACAGTCATTATTAGCAATTTTGGGAATAAACTCAAATATCTAACTCATGGGCACAGTTCAATACGATCTATTTAGCACTCCCCGTTGAAGCAACAAACATTATGCTTCAAATGGCATGTACCCATATCAAAAAACACAATATTAAACAGATATAATGAGATATGAATCAAACACGAACCTCAAATAGCAGCAAAGCACATAAAATAATGGAATGTCAGATTGGGTCGCAAATGCAAGCAGTCCAATGCATTCCAAGTACTCAAAAAAGCACCCAAATGAGGCATTCTCACACTAAAATATGGTATTGAAATCTTGGGAAGGAAAAAGATCTCAAATATATCAAAGATTTCTTTTTGAAAATGAAAAGAGTCTTTGTCTTTTTATGCCAGGCACTTTTGGCGAGCTGTGGCTAACGTTGCTGAGTGAATTTGGCAAATCGCCAAAGGAGTTGAAGCTCACCGAAGAGACCTGAATGGATACCAAACCTAAAGCTGATTCGGTGAATTCAGCAGAGTCTGCATAGTGTACTTCGTTGAATCTCCATTTGGAGATCAGATCGCCTAAGTTGACAGTACACTTTTTCAATCTCAAAAGGTGGACAAGAATGAGTCCACACAACACCTTCGGTAGATAGCCAACATGGTTTTGGCATCACATAATTTTCCCTTCGTAACACTTTGACTTCCTTTCTACCTACATTCACAACACACATTATTGAAAGTAATAAAACAAAAGTAAAACTAGGGTTGCCTCCCAAGAAGGTCCTTATTTAACTTTATGGCAAGACATAGTTTTCTATTTCTCAACAATCATTTTTTATGTTTGGTATGGTATCACTAGGCAATCCTCCCTTTTCCTTGGATTGAGATTGGTAGAGATTTGGCACATTTGACCCTCCAGTTGTCTGATCGACACCGAATGAGAGATAACTGTTTGAGATAAGGTGGAGAAATCATTGTTCAATTCTTTCAATACCATGGCAGACCCTTTAATCTTGTTGAAGATCCTTGTGAGCATTTCCTCGGTTAGGTTTCTTTCCAGGCCTACTGGTTATTTTGGTCATTGATGATCATGGGGAAGAATATACCTATCTTTTTCAACCTCCCTATCTCTTCAATTTCCACCTCTCCAATCTTTCCAAGCACTATCTTCTTCCTTGTTCCAACCTAGGTTCCCACCCTGCCATTGGTAGTTTAGGTGAGAACCCCCCATTTGATTTCCCAAGTGTTGTACTTCCTCATTATAGAATGCCACAAATTCGGCATCCTCCGGGCACTGCCCACAACTTGGTCCAACCGCATTTACCAATTTCAATCCACTTAACATGACAAGTTTTGACAATAAATCGATTTTAGTCATTATTTATGCCATGTTCTCCTCTTGCTCATGATCTTTCTCAATTCGTTACTTGCTCATGCTTAAATGTTAAGAAGACACTTGTTACTTTATAGTATACCATGCTCGGTTTACTTTCGTCATGTCATCAAGCAAAAATGATACTACCTCATATAGTTGTCACATCATCCCACCTTGGGAAAGTTGATCAACCACTTATTTTTTATTGAATGAAGGATACAATAGAAGTATTGCAGAAGCAAATTGTTTGGGACACCATGTGTTGGGCATTGCAAGAGTAATTTCTAGAACCATAACCATTTCTTATGTAGCAGTTCACCTTCAATTCTTTTATAGTTTTGGATCCGGTCCCTAAGCTTAACCATCTTCGAGGGGGGAAATAATATCTCCAAGAAGGCTTCAGTTAACTCTTCCAAGAAGTGATAGAATCATTTGGAAATTCTGCCTGCCATCTAGTAGCTTCACCCGATAAAGAAAACTGGAATAACCTCAACCGTTTGGACTCTTGCGAGATGTTTTAGAACAAAAATGGTCCACTTACATCCAAAATTTTTTGAAGGTGTTTATGGGGTCTTTATGAGTTAAACTCCCAAACATTCCTCTTAATTGGAGCAGTTGTAGTATTGTTCTGGTTACATGGAAAATTGCCGCCCCGATATGGGAAGTAATCGAATGGCTCCTGTGGTTTGAATGACGTTCATGTGCATGTCATTCCAATCACCCATATTTTCATTTTGTTTGTAGTAACTATGATTGTCACTACTGTGGTCACTCATAGTTTATACCTGCAAATAAGCAAACCACACCAAGTAACAATCTACTAGAACTAAACAAATTTACAAACTAATTTATCAAATGAAATTCTTAGCCATCACTCCCCAACAACGGTATCATTTTTTATAATGCTCAAACTACTCTCTAAAACTAATCCAAAGAGTAAGTTGTTGTATTCAATAAAATTACCCAACTAAGAGTCGGGGTCGAAACCCACAGAGAGTGAAATAGCGCAAAGAGTTATATCAAGAAATTTGGAATGTAAATCACTTTATTTGCAACAATATGAACATTTGGGTGGATGATTTCACAAAAATTACAAAAAGGGTTTTGTTATTATTAGTCAAAATTGAACTAACATTTCAGAATTCAAATAAGTAACAAGTAATCTAGGGGTGCGAGGATTGAAAATGTATATGACATAGTGGTAATTGTATTTCTATATGGTGCTAAACACTCATGGATAGGTTGGGTCATCTTCAATGACACTAATCTTTTTTCGATCTCATAAAATCTCCTTTTAGGCTCATCTATATGCATAACTAAATAACCCAATACCTTACACTATTCTCTCTTTTGATACATATATAGAGAAAATAGATACAACCTATAATCTTTTTTTTAAGTAAATTACAAACATCATACCTAAATTGCAACTATCGGACTAATTACCCACTCCAATCAATCTCTTTCAAGCATCAATTGGAGATCGAAACTAAGAATCAAGTTTGCAACCTTAACCAATAAATTAAACCAATGCTAATTAGCCCAAATACATGTATAAATAGCAACAAAATAGAGCATAACATAATACCTACTATAGTAAATCAACACCCAACTCCATAATTACACCCCTAGCTTTTGGGGAATTAGCCACCCATCGCAAACTGTAAACAAATTATACATGTCATGAAAGTAGCCATGGTTAATATGAAATTAAGCAATAACCACTTAATATGAAATCAAGCAATATCCACTTTGAATTCAACTTCAAATTGTCAATTTTTAGAGTAAAGGTGAAAACTCCAAAACTAAAAGTGTTCTTCAGAAAGTATAGTGTTTCTCTCTCTATAACTCTAGAGAAAAAGTGTTTAGACTAAAGTCTCTAAAAGCTTCAGAATCCTTATTTCTCACTCCTTTGGGCTATTTATACTTCCCCAAAATTCACTATGTGATAATTTTTGCGATGTTAGTCTGGCTCACCGAGCACCTTTGGTGAATCGTCGTATGCTCCTTAGCTCACGTTTCTCTTGCTTTAGGCTTCAAGAATTTTAACCTTAGTCGATGAGCTCGTTCAATTCTTCCTTTCACATTCAGTGTTTCAGTGAGTACCATCTTTAATCACCTTTTAATTCTTCAATTTTTCTCCAAGTTCTATCACCTTCAATGATGGTCATCTTGTATGCCCATTTCATTCGGTGAGTCGTCATTCCTTTTTAGGGTCACCAACGTGCCTCAATTAATTCAAGTGTTGAGAACTATTAATTTGGGCGAGGTCGTGCTAATGAGTGATCCGCCGTTATTGTTAAGCGATCAACAATGTGGAATTTACACTTCTTTTCATATTTTTGGTCATTCTTTTAAACGTTTATCCTTGCTTTCCCTTATCCTTCATAGTTTCAAATCATCAAAATATCATTAGAATAGGACATAATTAGGCATTGAAGACACTAATTATTGAACTAAATAGGCATCAAATGACTGTAAATCTACCATTGATCACTTACAAGGGAAGATCAAGTTTCTCCTCTTAATGTGGGTTTGAGAAAAAAGAAACTAGAAAAGAACCAGGAGCATGATGAGAACATGGAAAATGATGATCCAACTTGACTTGTTATCAAAACAAGTCATGGGGGTGGCTTCAAATTTGTTAATGTGGTTGGTGCTAGTAGTGGGTTGAATCTGGAAGATGCCAAATTTGAAGCTATTTATGATGAAGAGGTCCATTTTTTTAGAAATAAATTAGGGGGGTTCTCAACTGAGTTATCTAAGTTCGGGTAGAAATCAAGGTTTGAACAATGATTATTATAATAGTTGGAGAGATCGTGAAAGGGATTGGTGATATAGAGGCATAAATTGGAGGTAACGTGAAAGTGAAAAATATAGATATGTTCCACCTAATGACTGTCCCAAGACAAAAGAACAACAAGCGGATTCAGAGAATTATTGGACCGAAGATATATAACAATAATGCTTAACAAGGTAGAGGGATCCGACAAGGTATTGAAAGAAATGAAGACCAATTTCTCTACTTTGACCCAAATTGTCACTTCTCACTCGGTGTCAATTAAGCAACTTGAGGCTCAAATGAGTGAAATTTCAGCTCATCTAAATCCAATACCGAGAGGGGGTTTGCTAAGTGATACGGTTGCAAACTTGAAAAATAATTCTCATGTTTTGGCCGTTATGACTTGAAGTGGTAAAAGTATTAAGACATGACTCTTTGAATGAAGATGTTAGTACTGAGAAGGTGGTTGTCGATCCTAGACCACTGAAATAAGTTAATGAACCACTGGTCGATAATGTTGGTGAAGAGAACCTCGGGAGTGGTTCTAATACAAATTTGGGGGTAGTGATGTGGCTAACCCACCTATGCATGTTCCGGTAAAAGTTACTCCTCATTTTCCTTAACGTTTGAGAAAGAAAGAGAATCATGCAAATTTTCAAAAAAAAAATGAGCATGTTCAAGAACATGTCAGTGAACATTCCCCTAGTGACCTTACTTGAATTGTCAAGTTATGCAAAATTCATAAATGAGTTAGTCACAAAGAAGAGGTGAAAAAAAGTAGAAACTATTGAGGCTTCTCACAATTGTAGTACTATTATGTCAAGTAATATGATCAGAAAGAAACATGATTGGGGTTTTCACTATTTGGTGCACCATTGGGGTGTACCAATATTCAAAGGCCTTATGTGATATTAGAGGAAGCATAAATTTGATTCCCTTTGCGTTTTCAAAAATCTTTGATTAGATGATCTAAAGTTGATAACCATGAGATTATTGATGGTGGATTGGCCCATAAAAAGGTCGGTAGGGATATTTTATGACATCCTAGCGAAGGTAGACAAATTTATCTTTCCAACTAATTTTATAGTGCTTGATTATGAAATAGATGCGGAGATTCCTATTATTCTTGGTAGGCCATTATTGGCTACTGGAAAAGCCATTGTTGATGTTGAAAGCAGAGAATTAAAGTTCCATGTGAACGATGAGAAAGTTACTTTCAATATATGAAAGTCCATGAAATATCCCACTAATATGCATTTGGTGTCTTATGTAGATGTGATTAATGAAGTAGTGGTTAGTATGAGCGAAATTACTTGTTGAGGAAAATCATTAGCGAGTGTTTTAGTTAATTATGATGGTGAAGAAATCGGTGTTTATGATGAAGTGGTTGAAGCTCTTGTGGGTTCAGGTTCATTGACATCCAACCCCAAGCAGTTAGATATTGATTTGAGAAATTGGGAAAATCCTTCGGCTAAGCCATCCATTGAGGAGCCACCAAAATTTGAGTTCAAAGTGTTACCCTCACATCTCCAATATATATTCTTGGGGGTTGATAACACACTACTAGTGATCATTGTAAATGAGTTGTGAAAAGGGTAAGTAGAGGCCTTGGTTGGAGTTTTGAAGAAGTATGTTAAAGCTTTGGGCTTGTCAAACACCTATATTATCAGGATTCCTCCAGACATTTGAACTCATAAAGTTCAACTTGTCGAGGATTAAAAGCCAAGAGTTGAGCATCAAAGAAGGCTAAACCCTCCCATGCAGGAAATGGTAAAAAAAGAAGATTGTTAAGTGGCTATGCGGGTGTGATCTTTCCCATTGCAGATAGCAAGTGGGTAAGTCCGGTACAATCCGTTCCTAAGAAGGGTGGTATGACCATGGTGTCGAATGCTTAGAATGAATTTTTTGCTACTCGTCTCGTCACCAGCTAGAGGAAGTGTATGGTCTTTCAAACCTAAACTAAAGACCATTTCCTAATGCCCTTTATTGACAAAATATTGGATCCTCTAGTGGGTAGAGGATGATATTGCTTCTTACATGTCTACCCGAGATATAACCAGATTTCCCTAGTTCTAGAGGATAAAGAAAAGACTATATTTACTTGTCCTTATGGGATGTTTTCCTTCAAGTGAATAACAATCGAGTTGGGTATTGCTTGGTGACTTTTCAAAGGTATATGTTATCAATATTTTTGGATATGGTAAAAGACTCTACAGAGGTATTCATATATGATTTTTCCATTATGGGTGATTCATTTGAAAAATGCTTGGGCCATTTGAGTAGAGTGTTACATCATTTTATCAATATTAATCTCATTCTTAATTAGGAAAATGTCATTTCATAGTAAGACAAGGGATTGTACTCAGGCATAAGATTTCAGGTAAAGGGATTGAGGTTAATCAAGAAATGAAAGATGTGATTTCTAAATTGCCTCCTCCAATTTTAGTGAAAGGTGTATATAGTTTCTTGGGACATGCCAGATTTTATCGTTTATTTATAAGAATTTTCTCTAAGGTGGTTGTTCCTTTGTGAATGTTTATTGAGAAGGAAAGAATTTTGAGTTCGATGCAAATTATGTGACGGCATTTTTGTGCTTGAAAGAGAAACTTGTTTGGACCCGAGTGATCATTGCTCCATATTAAAGTATTCCCTTTGAGATGATGTGTGATGCTAGTGGTGTAGCACTTGGTGTTGTCCTAGGGCAATGCAAGAACAAGATCTTCCACCTTGTTTATTATACTAGAAAGACTCTAAATTATGCCCAAAAGAATTATACTTTCAATGAACAAGAGTTGCTAGTTGTTGTGTATGGCTTCGCAAAATTTAGAGCTTATTTGTATGGTCCTGAGGTGATTTTTCATACCAACCACGTTGCCCTTAGGTATTTTATGGCAAAGAAAGAGGCAAAGCCGACGGTTACTCGATGGGTGTTGCTCCACAAAGAATTTGATTTCGAGATGAAAGATAGAAAAGGTTGTGAAAACCAAGTGGTTGATCATTTGTTTTGTCTTGAATCCAGTGTTACATTTGTTGTAGAAAATGAGATAGAGGAATCCTTTACCGAGGAGCTAGTTATGATGCTCTCTCATGATTCAACACCTTGGCATGCAGACTATGCTAATTATGTGGTTTGTGGAATTTTACCTGATGGATTGAGTGATAATTAAAAAAAATTCTATTATTTGAAAAAGTATTTTTTGGATGGACCCTATCTGTGTAAGGAATGCGGTGACCAAATAATCGGACGATGTGTTTTGGTAGTTGAGGTGAAAGGGATTCTTAAAACTTTACATATGTCGGCGGTAAGTGGTCACCATGGTGGAAATCAAACGGCATCAAAAGTTTTTAAATGTGGATACTATTATACGAGGCTATATTAAGATGCAAATGCTTTTTCTAAAGTCTGTTTTCAATGCAAATGCAAGGGGGTATGTCTCGAAAGCATGAACTTCCCCTCTCACTGATTCTTGAAGTTGAGCTCTTTGATGTATGGGGAATAGATTTCATGGAAACTTTGTAAGTTCTTTTGGAAACAAGTATAATTTGGTAGACATTGACTATGTTCTTAAGTGGATAGAAGCAGTGGTTTTACTCGATACTGATGGGTAGAGTCTATTAAAATTTCTCAAGAGGTATATCTGTACGAGATTCGGCACCCTTGAGGTTATCATAAGTGATAATGTTTCAATTTCAGTAATCGCCAATTTAAAGTGATATGGTCCAAATATGTTGTGAAACACAAGGTTTCTACAATTTACCATCATCAAACAAGTGGGTAAGTCGAGGTACTCCACCGTGAAATAAAAAGCATCTTGGAAAATATAGTGAATACTAATAGAACTGATTGATCAAGAAGACTTGATGATTCCCTTTTGGCCTATCGTACATTATTCAAGACTCATATTGAAATTCTCCATATCAGTTGGTATTTGGAAAGTCTTTTCACCTTCCCATAGAGTTGGAACACAAAGCTTTGTAGTCGTTGAAAACGGTGAATCTGAATTGGGAGAATTTTTCAAGTAATCAATTCAATAAAATGTATGAGTTGGAAGAATTTCAACGAAAATCATATGAGAGCTCAGCCCTTTACAAAGATAAGATGAAACTATGGAATGATGCTAAAATACTACGCCAGGAGTTTCGGGTAGGTAATTAGTTTTGCTTTTTTAATTCCCCATTGAGACTTATCTCGAAAAAGTTGAAATCAAGTGGTTTGGGTCGTTTAATGTGGTTAGAGTGTTTAGCAATGGAGCCATTGAATTCAAGAATACTGGCAGCTCCAAGTTTAAGGTTAATGGTCAATGCTTGACATTTTACATTAAGGAGGATCGTGATGTGAAAGTAATTTAGGTGGTTGATCTAACACCCCTCAAAATGAAATAGGATAAAGTATAGCCTCACATGGGTTTTATGCATTAATAACTTGATAAAATAATGAAGAATAGCCTTTTTAGTCAATTTTAAAGAGTTTGGAAGTTAAAAGTCAAGGGACGACCAAGACGTTCGAAAACTAGTCTTTTACGTGTTGGTGTGTTCTAGTATATTGTTCATGTTTTTATGTGTTGTTTGGAGTCTAAAATCAGTGGAGTGACCCTAGTGTCTTAATAAATGTTTTTAGGGTCAAAACGTTTGGGTACGACTCCCCGGGACCACCCTAAGGGTCCCTAAGGAGGACCCCAATCCTTGGCCAAACAAGCTGCCAAGGCAACTTGCAAAATGTTCATGGAGGGAGCATGTCCACGTCGCGGACTAGCTCCACCAAGGACCAAAATTTTGGTCCGCATTGCGGACGTGTCGCTGACTCTTCTGTCTCGAAATTTAATTTCCAGAAATTCGTGGGAACGTCTCCGCGTCGCGAACTTGTTTCCCGACGAAATCTGTGAAAATAAAACTCAAGTTTGACTTGTTTAAAAGGTCCAACTAAGTGAGGGGTTGTTTGGGTACTTTGGGGAATTATTATAAACGGTTATTTTACCTATTTTAGGGTATTTTAAGTGGTTAAAACCTCAAAACCTATAATTAGACCTCATTATCAAAATTGAACCTTCCCTCTCAAATAAATTTTCTCTCTAGAACGTCATGGAAGACATTGATGAAGCTTCAAGCTAAGGGATGGGTTCCTACTGATTTCTCCTTCAAATTCCTAGGAAATTAATCATAAAGGTATGGGGATTTTATCTTTGATTCTCCTTTCAATCAAAGGGCGAAATCAAAGTGATTTCAATGTTTTTCAAAAACACTAAAAACCCCAATTTTCAATTCTAAGCTTGGGTTCTTGCATGAAAGTATTTCAAATGATGATTTATGTTAATATTGATGGTTTTAAGATAAAAAACTCCATGAACCCTTGCATATCTTGAAATCCTAATTTTGGGTCTAAAGTGGGTCTATTGATTATGAGCTAATAATGTGATATTAATGTGTAGATTGTTATGGGCTATTGATTTATGTATTGTTCTATATTGAATTATGAGGAATTGATGGTCAATTGTGTTATATTGAATGTTGGCCATGAATTGGCAATTGTGACCTAAGGTTTATGATGATGATGGAGTTATGAATAGATTATTGATTCTAGTATTTTATATATATATATTTATATATTTGTTGTAGATGTTAGAATTGTGAAGTTTGATCCCTTTGAAAGTGGGGAGGTGTTTACCTTATAAGCATGCTGTTATCATGGCCTTGTAGGCGAAGTTGGATGATTGTTGTTTTGAGTAATGTTGATTATGTGAAGGTAATGTGATATGATGTGAATTTGTGTATGGTCTAAGAGCAAGAAATGTGACCTTGTGTAGAGACTTTATGTGTTATGCTTGGTTGTTGTCTTCTTTGAATGACTTATAATGAAGGAGAGGTTAGGATAGACTATGTTTACCTACTCACACCTAGTGAAGAATGAATGAAAGAATGGGAGTTAATGCTAATGAATGAAAGTTGGGTCTATTGTAAGGATAGTCTCATAAAGTACTCCTTAAATGAATGGGGTTCCTAGATGAAAGGTTTTCTCATCTTTGAATCCAAGAGCTTCCTTAATGAATGAATGAGGGTTAGGATGGGTATTCCTTCGTGAGTTGAGATGATAATACTTAGTAGCAATCCTTATCCCTAAATGAATGAATGTTGGGTTAGGATGAGCACTCCTTAGTGAGTTGAGATGAGAGTACTTATTAGCCATTTTTATCCCTAAATGAATGAATGAAATCAACGTCCTAACTCCGTGGGGGATTAATGTCTAGCATCGAGAGGATATGAAGATGGGTGGATACTCCTTCGTTAGTTGAGATGTGAGTATTTAGTAGCAACCCTTAAGATGGGTGCTCCTTCGCGAGTTGAGATGAGAGTACCTAGAAGCAATCCTTCTATCCCTTAACTACTTGCCCACATAGGATTAGCTAGTGGTCTCTACCACATAAAGGCTAAAATAATTACCCTACATTAGGCAAGTAGGGATCCCTCATCCGGTAAGGGTATTACCGGGATTCCATGTCAAGCTCCATGTTCTATATCAGTTAAGGCTCTTCCCCCCACATTAATGAAAGAATGAACTAGGGTCTCTTAAGGGTGTACTACTTAAGATAGGTGGTGGAATGGGACATCATCTAGACATTGCACAAGTAAACATTTAAGGGAGATCTTGGTGTGTCTAGTAATGATAACGCATGAATGAGTCTCTTTGGGCTAATTAATGAAAGCGTTGGTCTTTGAGCATGCTAATGTGAAAGTGAGTCAAAATGAATCGAATGTAAGTGCTTACGTTGAATTGAATGTATGTGATGATCTTATGTCATTAGTGAATGAAGTTGTCTAAATGCAT
>NW_006239003.1:1015043-1047239 GCF_000226075.1 Solanum tuberosum
CAAAGCCACGTCTAGTAAAGTCTTGTTCATCGGTGTGAGTCGTGACACATCTATGAGCGAGAGGCTAAAGGACGATAGACGTTTCACTTTCTTTCATTATTCTTGATGTCGTGCCTGAGAGTTTGGTCTATAAGTGTCCTTTTCCTAATCCGTCTCTTGTGTTTATAGGATATGAATACGAGGGCTAACCGGAGGAGAGCGGAAGAGGAGACAGATGATGGGGGAGTTCCTCCCCAAGGAGTGCAAAGTGGGCAAGAGAATGTGGTTTCGGTGGTTCCCCCGGATATGATTAATGGGGAGATTAGAGAGGCTTTTTTCTCCCTGGCCCGTGCCATGACTACTCAAGCAAATAGAGATATGAGGCCTAGGGTGAGTGCTATTGAGAGTACCGTGGCCTCAAGGTTAAGGGATTTCACAAGGATGAATCCTCCTACCTTTTTTGGTTCTAAGGTAGATGAGGACCCACAAAACTTTATAGATGAGGTGTTTAAGATTGTGGATGCAATGGGGGTGACTCCTAGGGAGAAGGCGGAGTTGGCTTCCTACCAACTCAAGGATGTAGCTCAAGTGTGGTTTGAGCAATGGAGTGATGGAAACCCATAGGGGCTGACCCAATAGATTGGGGAGTGTTTAAGACGGCCTTTCTTGATAGGTTTTTCCCCTTAGAGTTGAGGGAGCAAAAGTTGGTTGAGTTCATGAACCTACGTCAAGGGAATATGAGTGTGAAGGAATACTCTCTCAAGTTTACCCAACTCTCTAAGTATGCTCCTACCTTGGTAGCAAATTCTAGGGCTAGAATGAATAAGTTTGTGATGGGGTTTCCGGTTTGGTTGAAGAAGAGTGTCGTACGGCCATGCTCCATCATGATATGGATATCTCTAGGCTTATGGTTTATGCTCAACAACTTGAGGAGACAAAACTTAGGAAGATGAATAGAGATATGAAGAGGTCTAGACCGGATGAACAAAACCAATCTAGGTCTAAGAAGAGGCTCTATAACCAAGATTCTTCAATGGTCAACAATGATAGGGTGTCTAACCGTAAACCTCAAAGAGGGAATAGAGGTGGTTTTACTTTTGAAAGGCCTAGGTGTGCTACTTGTGGAAAGCAACATTTGGGCAAGTGTCTTGCCAGTACGGATGGATGCTTTGGATGTGGGAGTAAGGGTCATAAGATGAGAGATTGCCCTACACTTAAGACAAAAGGGAAAGAGACCAATCAAGTTGCTCATGATGGCCCGGATCCAAATGCTCCTAAGAGGAACCGTTTCTATATGCTTCAAGCTAACAAGGATAAGGGAACAAATGAAGGTAAGTCAATTTTCTTTGTTGTTTGATGATAACCTTAGATGGGTTTACCCTAAGTGGGGGATGATGAGTTGAGTAGTAAGGTTGTTGATATCCTTGTCTTTTCCTTCTATTCTAATTCAATCTTGAAACAAAGAGTTCTTAGTAGCATGTTGCATGTTGGAGTCTAATGTGAATTGAGTTTCCATGTTCTCCTTATGATGTGCTTATTTTAGTTGAATTCTTGTTTAAATAAATAAATGAGTTTTCATGATTATGTCCCTCATGATTTATATGCAATTATGAAGAATTGTTTAAATTGCTCCATGAGATGCCTAGTTGAGCATGCCTTGATGTGATCTTAATGTTGCATCATTATGCTTTTGGAGAAAAATTGTAAGGTGAGCCTATAAATGTTGTAATGAGCATGATATGCTATGGAGAAAGAAGTTCCTCCAAAGAAAAGAGAAATGGTAAAGTTTTGTGCATATTGAGTGGTAGATGTTATTCCTACTTACTTGAATTGCATGAAAGTCTTGTTGTAATGCTTTTTATGTGGAGTTGATGTTTCCTCCTTGATGTATGCAGTAGTAATAATATTACATGCTTGTTGTGGGCTGCTAGTCCTAGAGTCTTTACTCAATAATGTTTGAAGTGTCATTCGAAGGCGAATGTTCCCAAGTGGGGGATATTGTAACACCCCTCAAAATGAAGTAGGTTAAAGTAGAGCCTCACATGGGTTTTATGCATTAATAACTTGTTAAAATAATGAAGAATAGCCTTTTTAGTCAGTTTTAAAGACTTTGGAAGTCAAATGTCAAGGGACGACCAAGACGATCGAAAACTAGTCTTTTATGTGTTGGTGTGTTCTAGTATATTGTTCATGTTTTTATGTGTTGTTTGGAGTCTAAAATTAGTGGAGGTGACCCTAGTGTCTTAATAAATGTTTTTAGGGTCAAAACGTTCGGGTACGACTCCCCGGGACCACCCTAAGGGTCCCCGAGGAGGACCCCAACCCTTGGCCAAACAATTTGCCAAGGCGATTTGCAAAATGCTCATGGAGGGAGCATGTCCGCGTCGCGGATTAACTTCACCAAGGACCAAAGGTTTGGTCCGCGTCACGGACCTGTCGCGGACTTTTCTGTCTCGAAATTTAATTTCCAGAAACTTGTGGGAACATCTCCGCGTCGCGAACTTGTTTTCCGACGAAATTTGCGAAAATAAAACTCAAGTTTGACTTGTTTAAAAGGTTCAACTAAGTGAGGGGCAGTTTGGGTACTTTGGAGAATTATTATAAACGGTTATTCTACCTATTTTAGGATATTTTAAATGGTTAAAACCTAAAAACCTAGTATTAGACCTCATTATCAAAATTGAACCTTCCCTCTCAAATAAATTCTCTCACTAGAACTCAATGGAAGACATTGATGAAGCTTCAAGCTAGGGGATGGGTTCCTACTGATTTCTCTTCAAATTCCTAAGGAAAATTAATTAGAAAGGTATGGGGATTTTATCTTTGATTCTCCTTTCAATCAAAGAGCCAAATCAAAGTGATTTCAATGTTTTTCAAAAACACTAAAAACCCCAATTTCAATTCTAAGCTTGGGTTCTTGCATGAAAGTATTTCAAATGATGATTTATGTTAATATTGATGGTTTTAAGATCAAACTCCATGAACCCTTGCATATCTTGAAGCCCTAATTTTGGGTCTAAAGTGGGTCTATTGATTATGAGCAAATAATGTGATATTAATGTGTATATTGTTATGGGATATTTATTTAAGTATTTTTCTATATTGAATTATAAGGAATTAATGGTGAATTTTGTTATGTTGGATGTTGGCCTTGAATGGGCAATTGAGACCCAATGTTTATGATGATGATGGAGTTATGAATTGATTCTAGTATTTTATATATATATTTGTTGTAGATGTTAGAATTGTGAGGTTTGATCTCTTTGAAAGTGGGGAGGTGTTTACCTTATAAGCATGTTGTGATCATGGCCTTGTAGGCAAAGTTGGATGATTGTTGTTTTGAGTAATGTTGATTATGTGAAGGTAATGTGATATGATGTGAATTTGTGTATGGTCTAAGAGCAAGAAATGTGACCTTGTGTAGAGACTTTATGTGTTATGCTTGGTTGTTGTCTCCTTTGAATGACCTATAATGAAGGAGAGGTTAGGATAGACTATGTTTACCTACTCTCATACCTAGTGAAGAATGAATGAAAGAATGTAAGAATGAATGAAAAGAATGGGAGTTAATGCTAATGAATGAAAGTTGGGGAATGAAAAGAATGGGAGTTATTGCTAATGAATGAAAGTTGGGTTCCTAGATGAAAGTTTTTCTCATCTTTGAATCCAAGAGCTTCTTTAATGAATGAATGAATGAGGGTTAGGATGGGTATTCCTTCGTGAGTTGAGATGAGAATACTTAGTATCAATCCGTATCCCTAAATGAATGAATGTTGGGTTACCACTTACTTTAACTCAACCAAAGTCGGATCAAGACCTTTCTTGGCTTTCACATCCACCACAAAAGATGATTCTGAACCATAGCACCACTCTTTGTAGAGTCCACTAACTGAAGACCCAACCGGGCTAATCTATGAACGTCTGGAACTAACTCCTTGTCATCATCCTGAATGTGAGCGACACTTTCCATGGATAACCGACTAAGAGCTTCTGCAACCACATTCGCCTTACAGAGGTGATAGAGAACACTCATATCATAATCTTTCAATAACTCAAGCCACCTTCTTAGGCAAAGATTTAGATCCTTCTAATTAAATACATATTGCAAACTCTTGTGGCCGGTAAACACATCTACATGGACACCATACAAATAGTGTCTCCAAATCTTTAAGGTGAAAACAACTACCGCTAGTTCAAGGTATTGGGTAGGATAATTCTTCTCATGAATCTTAAGTTTCCTTGATGCATCGACAATAACTTCCCCATTTTGCATAAGCATACATCCTAGCCTAACTCTTGAGGCATTACCATAAACAACAAAACCATCAGTCTCTTCCGGTATAGTCAACACCGGAGTGGAAGTAATTATATCTTTCAATTCTTGAAAACTCCTTTTACATGCTTCAGACCATAAGAACTTAGCCTTCTAATGCCGTCAATGGAGATGCAATCAACAAAAACCCCTCAACAAACCTTCTGTAGTAACCAACCAAACCCAATAAGCTTTTAATGTCCGAAGGGGATAGAGGTCTAGTCCAACTCTTAACCAGACTTGTCTTCTTAGGATCTACCTTAATACCCTTACTTGAAACAATATGACCAAGGAAAGCTACTAACTTTAACCAAAACTCACACTTGCTAATCTTTGAAAAAAGTTGTTGGTCCTTGAGAATTTGCAACACAATCCTCAAATGATTGATGTGATCATCCTCACTTCTCGAATAGTTCAATATATAATCAATGAATACAATCACAAACATGTCAAGTTATTGTCTAAACACTATTTTCATCAAATCCATAAATGCTTCCATAGCATTAGTCAAACAAAATGACATTACCAAAAACTCATAATGACCATACCGAGTTTGAAAAGTTGTCTTTGGAATGTCATCTTCTTTCACCCTCAATTGCTGATAACCCAACTAAAGGTCAATCTTAGAGAAGTAAATTGCTCCTTGAAATTGGTCAAAAAAATCATCTATCCTTAGGAGAGGATAGTTATTCTTAACGGTAACCTTGGTGAATTGTCAGTAGTCGATACACACATGGAACAAACCATCTCTCTTTCTAACAAACAAAACTGGAGCACCCCATGAAGAGATGCTCGGTCGGATGAAATCCTTATAAAAAAAATCTTCCAATTGTTCCTTCAACTCCTTTAGTTCTGCCAGAGCTATTTGCTAAGGAGGAACATATATAGGTTTCATATCTAGGAGAAGGTCAATACCGAAGTCTATTTCCCCTTCGGGAGGAATACTAGGTAAGTCATCTGGGAACACTTTTGGAAACTCTTTTACTATGGGGATCGACTCAAGAGTAGGCTTTTCGGAATCTACATCCCTCACCCTAACTAGATCATAGATAAAATCCTTAGCGATCATCTTTCTAGCTTTAAGACAAGAGACAAACTGACCCTTAGGCATAGAATTCCCCTTTTTCCGCTCTAGGACAGGCTTATTCAAGAGCTAAAACTTGATTACATGAGTTCTACAATCAATAGAAGCATAACATGAGTGAAGCCAATCCATACCAAGGATAACATCTAAGTCTATCCTATTGAGCTCTACAAAATCAACAAGAGTAACTCTATGTGACAAGGAGACGCGACACTTTCTATAGATCCTCTTAGCCACAATAGAATCACCAATGGGAGTAGAGACATAAAAAGGATCTAAAAACACATCCGAAAGAACAACGAACCTCATAGAGACATATGGCGTCACAAAAGAAAAGGTAGCACCGGGGTCAAGTAAAGCATAAACATCGAGTTGAAAGACTTTAAACATATCGGTAACCACATTGGGAAAACCCTCTTGTTCACCATGACTCTAGAGTGCATAAAATCTTTTTTGCTTGGGAGCATTTGGACCCGAACCACTTAGACCAGATGAATGATTAGGTTTAGCCCTTTGGTGATTATCTCCTTCATTCTTAGAAATCAAAGGACAATCTCTTATCTTGTGGTCCATCTTACCACAACCAAAGAAAACATTGGAACCCGCTAGGCACTTACCCTCGTGCTTCATTCCACAATTAGCACAAGTAGGCAATAAGGACCAACTGCAATTTCCTCCTTGAGGCTTAGGGTTAGACACCCTCTCCTTGTTGAACCTAGAGAGAGATCATTGGAGGAACTTTGACAGGAAAACCCTTGTCGAAATCTACAACCACCATACCCATCGGACCTTGCATGTGAGAAATTACCATCACCCGTTTTAGCCCTCTTTGTCTACCTAGACTTTTCCATAATTTTCTCCTCTTCAATTTTTTGAGCATGAACCATGATATGAGAGATATCCATCTCATTAACAAGCATGGCGGTACGACATTCCTTAACCACTATTTCAAACACACCCGAAACAAACTTGGTCATCCTTTCCTTAGGGTCAACAATTATAGTAGGAGAATATTGAGACAATTTTGTGAACTTCAAAGCATATTCCTTCACACTGATACTTCCTTGACGAAGATTGATGAACTCAAGCACCTTGGGCCGTCACTGCTTGGGCCAACACTTGAAATCAGCTCCAAACTCTGCATTAGTCACTTGCTTGAGCAAAGGATCGACAAGAACTTGAGGAGCATGAGGAGGAGCTTCTTCTTCTGCATTGTCCTTCACATTCCTTCTAGCATAAACTCTTAAGTAGCCAACTCCTATAGAGCATCGGATAAGGATTAGGAGAGAGAGACCAGATAAAGTTAAACTTGATGACTTCGAGATTTGGACTCATTTAGGGATTTGTTTATATAAATTTAGTGTCCTCAAATGCTTAATTTGTTCCATAAACTGATGTTAAATCCTTGATTTTCAGGTACATGGAATGAGAAACAAAGCAAGGACACTAATATGCAAAAGGAACAAAATAGACTGAAGAATTGAAGAAAGGCAAACCTGGTGATCACCAAGAACACTCGGTGAATCACCGAGTGGCTAGCTTGACCGCCTAAAGTTCTAGTGTGCTATCCCCGAGGAAAGAAATCAAGTCGTCAACAAAACGAGCAGTCGGCACATTTCTGAGTAGTTCCGCGAGGCTAAGATAGGTCGCCGAAAGCTACAGACCTTAAGAATGCTGAATGCCAAGGCAAAAAGGTGGTGGAAGAGGTCGAAGGGTGGCCCGCCGAGTGGCTCGGCGAGCACGACCTACCTCACTGAATGGCCATTCGTAGCTTATTTCTGGCAACTATAAATAATATTTTAAACATTTAGTTTAGTATCTTGACAAATATTGAGATAGCTGGACAATACGTAATTAGCTTAGAACAGTTTTCTCTACAGTTTTTCTTAGTTTTTGAAGAACTTTAAAGATTAAATTTGGAGATTGTGGAAGTGGGTTTCGAATATTCTGCAAATTGAGCATTCTAAAGACTAAATCTCTCTTACCCAGTTGATGGATAATCAATTCGGTAATAGTTTTTACCTTTTTATGATGTTTGGCTAAAACCCCAATTCTTGGGGTGTGATAATGTGATTATGGGTTGAATTATTTTATGGGTATTGTTAATTACTAGTTTAAATGCTATTTTGAAGTGAGTTTAATCATTAATCGTGGGTTAATTTATGAGTTGTAGTTGCAAATACAACTCTACCTTTGTGTTCTTGGCTTGCTCGAGAGAGATGTTTAATAACTAAGATTATTGATTGATGATTTATGGGTATTGGGTTGATCTAGGTTTAGCTTGAGAGAGTGAATCCTAAACCCAATTCCACCCATCTAGCTCGAAAGAGTGGATGTATTAATGTTTAGGCTATTCTTTATTGTCATGCTTGTTGATGTTCGAAAGAAATCACCTGAGTCGGGGTAGTTCTTCAAGAGAAAACTATCTCCCTTATAGTCTAGACTACTCACTGAAATTTAGCTATTTACTAGTAGTTGCAATTAACCATATGCCTATATTTGCCTATAATCGATCACATCCCGAGAATCCATCTCCCTATTGTTAGTTCAAATTGTTTGTGACTGCTGGTAGCTGATAATTACAAACCAAATCCTCCATCTCACATTCGCGTCACCCCTTTAATTTGATTAATGTCTTTTTCGATAATTTTTATTCCTATGGCTGATTAGACCACGTTTGCACTTCCTATTTGAATTTGAAACACGTATCGCCCCCTGTGGGATTCTATCTCAACTCATTTAGTTGGGTTTTGTACTGATTTATGATCGTTGACACCTAGAATTGGATTAGGTGTGCTTGAAACGTTTAATCAAAATGGCACTGCTGCCAGGAAGTGGTGTTGTTTGAAATTCTTTTGGTGAAGTTGAATTGTGATGTTTTTAGTTATAGTTGAATCTACTTAATTTTATATTTGGTTTTTGTGTTGCTTGTTAAAACAGATGAGGAAATGAGTGTTAACGGAAGTAATGGTAGCCAAAGGGGCCACCAAGATGATGTCAGAAACCTTAACGATGTCAATGACCAAAACATCAATGACCCATCCCAAATGGTTCGTGTTGAGGCCATTCGTTTGCCTCCAGCCGAAGGAAACACTGTGTTTCACATCACAAGGACTACGTTTTAGCTCATTCAACTGAAGGGTTCGTGTGGAGGGATAGATCATGAGGATCCCCATGAGCATATCAGAAATTTTGTTGATGTTTATGGACCGTTCTCATTTAAGAACATATCGCAAGAATCGGTGCAGCTGAGGTTGTTCCCATTTTATCTGATGGGTGAGGCAAGCAAGTGGTTGGATGATCGAGTTGCCAAAAGATTCTATCACTTCGTGGGATGAACTTACAACTACATTCCAAGTACGATTCTTTCCTCCATTGAAGATGATGATACTTAGAGATGGTATCCAAAGTTTCAAGCGCTTTGAGGGTGAGCCAATCCATGAGACATGGCTAAGGTTTAAGAAGCTAGTGTTGTAGTGCCCAACTCATGGACTTCCAGATATGGTGCTGCTGGAATGTTTCTATAGAGGTCTTGAATTGGTAAACAGAGAAGTGGCTGACCAACTTTCTTTGGGTGGTATATTGCGACAGCCCTACGCAATTGTTTCCCAACTCCTCGATTGCATGACCAAGAGAAACAAGGCATGGTATACTCGCACAGAACAAGTCTCTCCTCTCACTTATAAAATGACAAAAGAACACATCATAAAGGACCAAGAGAGAGACCATAAATTGGCCAAAATGATGACCCAGCTGGATACCTTGGCCAAAGATATCGTGGAATTCGAAGCGTTGTACAATAAAGAAGTAAACTTCCTAGCCAATCAAGGGGGAAGTCATCGTGCAAACTACCCAATGCAGGGTGGTAACCAAGGATGGAATAGAGAGGGGGAGAAGGATAGATATGTTCCTCCCCATGAGCGTCAAAAGCCCAAGGATTCTGAGAGTGGCTGGACAAAAATATACTCTCACGTATTCTCGACAAAGTCGAAGAGTCCGACAAAGTGTTGAAAGATATAAATAAGGATGTCTCGACTCTCAATCAGATGGTGGCCTCTCATTTCGTCTCTATCAAGCTGCCGGAGACCCAAATGGGTGAAATTTCTTTGCATTTGAACCCAAGAAAACAAGGGGGGTCGCCTAGTGATATTATGGCAAACCCCAAAAATGAAGCTTGAATGGGTACTTGCGTCGTTCCACGACATTAACTAAGACGCTTCTTAGGAGGCAACCCAAGTTTTTAATGCTTTGTGTTTGTTTTTGAATAACGGGTGTTGATTGTGCAGGTTGAAAAGAAGAATGTGTCTGAGAATGTGCAGGTTGGCGAGCCAAGAGTCCAGTCGACGACTCATTGAAGAAGTCGGCAAGGCTGTATTAGACCGCCGTTGGACTCACAAAAACATTACGTGGGAGTCTGTAAAACTCGACGGGCCAATGGCTGAATTGGTGACTCGCTGAACAAGTCGGCGAGCCCGATTTTGCCCACCGTTTGGACCCCTAAATTGACTGGAGGTCCTTTAGAACTCGGCGAGGTGAGTTACCACTTGGCGCATCGCCGAGTGGTTTGGCGTGGTCGACTAATACCATCGAAAGGGCCGCGAACTGAAAAGTTTACAAAGGCCAAACGTTTTAAAATTTCAAAATCTTTCGTATTCTCTCATTTCTAACCCCGTATGCTCTCACCTGCACTTTAGATTTTCATTACTTTCCCATTTTTATTGTTGTTGTGTTTTGATCTCGTGCTTGGATTTGGATTACATTGCCACCTAGAGTATCAAATTCTCAATTCAGCAATTAGGTTGGTTTTTTGAACCCCGAACTCTAAATTAGTAGTTGAACTCAAATGATCTTGGTAAATGTATGTTGTTATGTGTTGGGCTGATGAATTAGAGATTTAGACTCATTTAGGGCTTTGTTTATACAATTTTAGTTTCCTCAAATGCTTATTTTGTGACAATAACTGATGTTAAATCCTTGATTTCCAAGATTATGGATTGAGGAACAAAGTAAGGAGACTAGCAGGCAAAAAGGAACAAACCAGGTTGAACAAATGAAGAAGGGCGAGCCTGGGGATCTCCAAGAGCATTCGGCGAGTCGCTGAGTGGCTCATCAGACCGCCTAAAGTTCCAGTGTGCTAAGCCCCGAAGGAAAGAACCAATTTGGTGATAGAAAGGAGCAGTCGGTGGATCGCTGAGTGATTCCACGAAGCAAAGATAGCTCGCCCAAAGTTACAGACCTTGAGGATTCTGAGTACCAAGGCAAATGGGTGATGGAAGATACCAAAGGGCGGCTCACCGAGTCGTTCGGCGATCCCAAATTACTGTGTCGAGTGACTCTTTGCAACACATTTTTGGCACCTATAAATACATTTTTGAACATTTAGTTTAGGATCTATTGTTAAGTTTTTATCCATCTTCGTACAAAATAATCTAAAGAACATCTGGAGATAGTTTTCTCTAGTTTTTCTTTTAGCTTTGAAGAATTGAAGGAATTAACTTTTGAGAAATTGGAAGTGGGTCTTTGAAGTTCATCAAATTGGAGCATTGTAAGGATGAAATTACTCTTACCCAATTGATGGATAACCAATTTTGTAATGGTTTTAACTTTTTATAATGTCTAGCTAAAACATCAATTCTGGGGGTGTGATTATGGGCTAATTCAGCTTATGGGGATTGCTAATTGTTAGTTTAAATGCTATTTAGAAGTGAGTTTAATCATTAATTATGGTTTAATTTAAGAGTTGTATTTGCAAATGCAGTTCTATGTTTGTGTTCTTGGCTTGCTTGAGAGAGAGGTTTAAGAACTAAAATTACTGATTGATGGTTTATGGGTATTGGGTTGACTTGGGTTCAACTCGAGCTAGTGAATCCTAAACCCAATCCCACACATTTAGCTCTAGAGAGTGAATGGAATAATGTGTGGGCTGGTCGTAATTTGCATGCTTGCTGATGTTCGAGAGAAATCACTTGAATATTCGAGGTAAATTATTCGAGAGAAAATTTACCTCCACTATAGCCTAGCCTACTCACTAATATCTAGCTATTTACTAATAGTTGCAATTACCCATATGTCTATACTAGCCTATAATCAATCACATCCCAAGAACCCGTCTCATTATTGTTAATTCGTATTGTTGTGATTACTGTTTGTAGTTGATCATAAAACCAAAACCCCCCATTTGACAGTCGTGTCACCCCTTAATTTAAAAGATGTCTTTATTCGATAATTTTTATTTCTATGACAAATTTGAAAATGTTCATACTTCCCAATTGAATCTGAAATAAGTACCGCTCCCTGTGGGATTCCACCCCAACTATTTTAGTTGAGTTATTTACTGATTAACGAACTTTGACGCTTAGAATTGGATGAATTTTCTTTGAAACGTTATTAATCAAAATAGAGCCGTGATGAGTCCACAAATTGGACTCATTTAGGGCTATATTTTAATAGAAATTGTGTCCTCAAATGCTTATTTTATCTCAATATCTGATGAAAATCCTTAAGTTTCAGGTATGTGAAGTTTGAAGGAAAGCATGGGCACTACGTCGCAAAAAAGGAACGAATATGTTGAAAAGAATGAAGAAATGAAGGACTAAGGATTGGCGAGTCCACTTGGCGAGTCGCCGAAGGGTCTTACTTTGCCTTTTGTTCCAGTGTGCTGAGCCTTGAAGGAAAGGATCAAGTCGGCGGAAAAAAGGAGCAGTCGGCGCATCCTGAAAAGTTTCGCGAAGCAGTAACATGTCGTCCAATGACCCAGAGCCCGACGATGCTAAAGGCTGGTGCAAGACGGCGATGAACTACACCAAAGGGCAAATCGCTGAGTTGATCGGCGATTTCGACTAACGATGCCGAATGAACCGCTGCAACACAAATCTGTGAAAACTATAAATACTAGTTAGAGTTGTAGTTTTAAGTGTGGAACAATTATTATAATTTTCATATAGAATAGTACTTTTTGATATTTTTGCTCTAAGTTTTAGAGGGTTTTGAAGACTTGAAGATTCAAAGGGTTTCATCTTCAAGATTTTGGATTTGGGTCTCTTGGATTATTCAAATTTTGGCCTGTATCAAGACTTAAATCTTCATACCTAGTTGAATGCGAGCTCAATTTGGTATGAATTTCTATCTCACAAATATGTGTAGCTAAAAACCCCAATTCTTAAGGTGTGATTTAGCGAATATGGGTTAAGATAATTGTTGGGTCATGCTTGCTGATAGTTTAATCGTAGTTTAATTGTGATTTTGTTTAGTAGATGTGGATGAATTTAATGAATTTGTAGTTGCAAATACAAGTTTATATATGTGTTTTCGGCTTGCCCGGAAGAGAGGTCGTAAAACTAAAACTACTAAATTGATGGCCGGTGGGAGTGGGTCGACATGAGGTTCAGCTCGAGAGAGTGAATCCTAGTCTAATTCCCATACACTCAGCTCGAGAGAGTGAGTGAGTTAAGGTGTAGGCTGGTCTTCATGCGGCAAGTGGGTGTCCGAGAGGAACGCATTAGAAACGGAGTAAGTTGCTCGAGAGAGAGCTTATCCCTCTTAAAGTTTAGCCTAGTCACAATTATTCTATGAATCTTCTATCAAAAGCATGTACCCAATAATCTAGCTTAACCCGTATTCCCGTCACATCCCAAGGATCCCCTCTCATTACTTAGAAATCCTTGTTTATTTTGCTATTTTTTTATTTACTAGTGACAAAACCCCATTGTTAGCTCACACTTTTGTGTCCCCCTTTAATTTACAATGTTTTTAATCGTTAATGTCTTTAGCTACGACTAGTTAGAACTAAATTTTATTTTTTCTATTAATTTTCAAAACCACTCTCTTGGGAACGATCCCAACCCTTGGTTGGGTTACTAAACTATTGCACGATCGTAGACACTTGCATCAGAAGTTGTGTCTTGATTACGCAAACATCAAAATGGCGCTGCTGCCGGGGAGTGGTGTTATTTGGGAATTCTTAGATTAGTAGAATTTTTGTTCTTCTTAGTTGTAGTGTACTTACCTAATTTTTAGTTTTCTATTGTTTGCTGTGTGAATATTTTAGAAAGCATGAGTGTTAATGGTAGCAACGGTAGCTAGGTAGGCCACCAAGAAGACGTCGGAAATCTCAACGATGTCCAAGAGCCCAACATCAATGGCCCCCATCTCATGGGAGGTGTTGGAGCCATCCGTTTACCCCCAGCCGAGGGAAATGCAGTGTTCCACATAACGAGCACCATATTGTAACTCTTGCAACTAAAGGGACTTTTCAGTAGACTGGCTCATGAGGATCCTCACGAGCATCTTCGAAACTTTGTAGATGTGTGCGAACCATTCTTGCTCAAAAACATCTCTTAGGAGTTGGTCCGGTTGAGGCTATTTCCTTTCTCATTTATGGGAGAGGCGTGCATGTGGCTAGCCGAGCTACCACGTGAATCCATCACTTCTTGGGAGGAGTTGGTAACCATATTTCAAGTGCGATTTTTCCCTCCCTCGAAGATGATGTCACTGTGGGATAACTTCCAGAGCTTTAAACATCTAGAAGGAGAGCCTCTGCATGAAACTTGTCTAAGGTTCAAAAAGTTGGTGCTGCAATGCCCAACCCACGGTTTTCCTGACAATGTGCTACTTCAATACTTTTACCGAAGTTTGGATTCGGTAAACAAAGGTGTCGCTGACCAACTCTCCCCTGGAGGCTTAATACAGCAGCCATATGCAATAGCAGCCCAACTTTTAGATGGCATGACAACCATCAACAAAGTGTGGTACACTTGCGAGGATCGAGTATCGCCACTCATATTCAAGCTATCTAAGGAGCAGATTGAAAAATACAATGAGAGAGACCAAAACATTGCCAAAATCATGACACAACTTGAGATTCTATCCAAAAATGCCATGGGGGCTGGCGCCTGTAGTGTCAACACTGTGGTGGTCGGGTGTACAAAACCTAAAGAGATGAAATTTGAAGCCTTATATAACGAGGAGATAAATTTTCTAGCAAATCAAGGCGGGGGCTATCGTTCCAACTACCCAAGGCCGGGTGGTAACCAAGGTTAGGCTAGAGACGAAGGTTGGAAGGATAGAGATCGTGAATGGAGGGACCAAAATCCAAACTGGAAAGATTGGGAGAAGGATATATATGTGCCTCCCGTGAGCGCTAGTAGCCCAAGGATTCGAAAGGTGGTAGGTCTAAGGATATAATTTCTCGTATCCTCAACAAAGTTGAAGGGTCAGACAAAATGCTGAAAGGCATGAAAAACGATGTTTCTACCCTTAGCAAAACCGTCACCTCCCATTCTGTTTCAATCAAGAAGTTGGAGACCCAAATGGGTCATATCTCGTCTCACCTCAATCCGAGACAGCAAGGGGGTTTGCCTAATGATACTATGGCTAACCCTAAGAGTGAGGCTTGAAGGTGGACTTGTGTCATGCCGCGACGTTAACTAAGGAACTGTTTAGGAGGCAACCCAAGACCCCTTTAATTGCTTTTTTTTTATTTCTTGGTAGAATAATGGTGTGTTGTTTGTACAGGTTAAAGCATGAAAAGTGTTCGAAAAAGTGAAGGAAGACAAGCAATAGATATAGTCGGCGAGTCACCGAAGGGGTCGGCGAATCCGACCTTATCTGCCGTTTGACTCAAGACATCTTTAACATTGGAGTCTGTAAAACTCGGCGAGCTTTGGAAATTATTGGCGAATCGCCGACCGTGTTGGCGATCACGATGGAATCCTCAGTTTGGACCCCCCGCAAACCAGAGGTCCTGTAAATTTCAGTGAAGAAACTAAACAGTCGAAGTTCCATACAGTGAGTAGGCGAGCTTGACTAATGTCACCGAGTGGGCAAAAACTGGACGGTTTTTGCAAGCCAAAGGTTTAAAACTTTCAACTTCATTCACTTTTCCTCACTTTTTATCTGTCCAAACTCACACCTGCACTCTAGTTTCTATATTTCTTGCTCTTTTAGAGCATTTTTGTTGTTGAATTGTGCTCGTACTTGGATCACATTGCCGCTTAGCATTTCAATCCTCTCCTTAGCAACACAAAAGGTTAGTTCTCTATACCCCAAGTTTAATTTATCATAAACTATACTCATTTGCAATAGCATGATCTGGTTGAAGTGTTCTACTCCTCTTTGAGAGGATTAGATTATTTACATGCATGATTTAATTTGATATCCTTGCTTGGGTAGTTGTGACTGTTGAATTCCCAAAATTGCATGCCTTAAACTAGATTAAAATTTGAGGGGTTGTGTTTGGATGTTATGGGTCCTACCTTAATTGTGCTGGTGCATGATTTAAATTTGTTTTCGGGAGTTACAGGGTTAAATTTGAGAAGTTGGGTTCAAAATAGGCGTGTTGGGCCATTTGGCGAGCTAGGTCAAGCTCGCCAAACCACTCGGCGGTTCGCCTAATGTCCCCATCTCGCCTTTGATTTCATGCTATATCTAATAATTAATTTTGAAACTTTCGGTGAGAAGCTTGACGTCGCAGAAAGCATTTGGCAACTCGCCAAAAGTCTTCTCTTTCGCCCTTTACCTGCACCCTTGAACCTTTATGCACTGAAACTTTCAATGGACTTAACCTGGTTCGCCGAAAACTATCGACTACCCGCCAAAATTAGTCGGTGACCCACATAAGAAGTACCCCTTTCGCCTTCTTGCTACAGTTTTAGAGTTAATTCCTTTGGCAAGCCTGATCTAGCTCGCCTAAGAAATTCGGCGATTGGCCATTTGGCTTGGCGAGTTTGTCTACATAAGTTCCGCTTTGGTTTTGTTTAAATTTTTCAAATTTCTCTTTAAGACCTTGCAGACATGACTATATCAAAAGCTGTGGAAAGAATAAAACCAGCCCAAGAGAAGTTAAGAGAGAGTGCGATAAATGAGGAGACAGCTACGCCGAAAGGCAAATCTATGAAATTGACCACAACTACTGGGAAAGGCAAGGGAAAAAAGCCCACTTCTGCCAGGAAGACCATTACCTTGGACCCTAATATTCCATCATGGGCTAGGGGATTTTGCAGGCGGTGCATATCTTTGTGGAAGATACACACTCAACAGACATTAGTTAATTCGGTCCCGCTGTTCCCCTGAGACGACTTCGAGCACTGATGCCCAGATCCAGAGTGGCACTGAGGCCCAGGCAGATGGAGCGACTGCTTAGACATGATCCCTTCTTTACCTCCCTCTCTGTCTTCCTTTAATTTACATTTTAGATATTTTGTTATTTGCATTTCAGGACAAATGTTTTTATTTGTGGTGGGATGAGGCCCACACCTTTTGTGTGCTACTTTTGTTCGTGTTTTGTGTTTATATTTGGGTTGTTCTGTTTAAAATTGTGTTAGTACTACTTTTCAGTAGATGTTTGAGATTGTGGCTCCTTTTATTTTAAATTGCAAAATGATTTTGACCTTTCCGAAAAATTTGTGCCACCTCTCGTGTGCTGAATGTGGTTGTTCCTTGTCAAATTTGAGTGTCGGTTTCAATCAATACCGATGACTTGAATAGTACTTACAATCGAATGAACATGAATGTACGACTATGATGATGCCCAATGAAGTTGCATAGACAATAAGTGAACTCTATGCATCTCGTTGTGATTAGCCATTTATCAAATATATTCTCTTGTGATGACCGTTGCATACTAGCAAAAGTGTGGAGTCTTGTTTGACTTAAGTGTCGATGCCTTGTGTGATAAGCTTACCTTGAACCACGTATGACAACACCTAGAATTTACCCTGTTGGTTCGGTTGACTAAGACAAACTTTCTCTTGATATGATCTTAGGCAACTTCAAAGAGTGTGAACCAATTTGACATAAACCTCTTTTGTGACCTACCTTGTGAGTGTGTGATTCTCTCTTGAACACTCTTTGAGCCTTACCCTTCTTTGGAAGAAACTTGATGAAAACTAGACCTTTCTTAATCCTTTACCTATAATCCTCTTGAATTGTGGTTAATCGATTAGCCAACTTAGGCCAAAAGCCTAAGTTGGGTGTGTAGTGAAAAAGAAAAGGGAAAGTCAAGAAGTGCAAGGAAATTCTTCTTTAACCCATGGTGTTGAGAAAAATGGAACCATTTGGTATAAAAAAAGAGAGGAGAAAGTTGTGGAATAAAGTACCAAAGAAATAGGGTTCTGAACAATCCATGGGAAGCGAATAATAGGATGACGTATGATGCACTAGTGAAAATGATGAAGGAAAAAGGAAAGGAAGTGTTGAGAGCACCACATTTCATGTGGATAAAAGTCACTGAGCCTAAATGACCATGCCTTTACACTAAGCCCCGTTACAAGCCTTGTTAAGACCTTTGTGATCTTGAGAAAGTCAAAACAAATGTTGATTGGAAAAAATGGGCAAACCTATAAGTGAAAGCATGCATTGCGTTCATCTTTGTAAGTGTGAGCTCGCCGAAAGTCTCCCTTGATCACCCTTTCTACGCCCCTAACCCCTAAAACCTACTATAATTTTCGGCAGGCTAGTCTGAGTGTGCCGAATGGTGTCGGTGATTTTTTGAAAGGCCCTGTAATTTGCCGACCTAACATTTTACTGGGAAATTTTTAGGCCAATCCTTTCGGCTATCCCGATCTAGCTCGCCAAAGTGATTCGGTGACTCGCCGATCGGTTCGGCGAGTCTTTCTGCAACATGATTTCTACAATTTTCTTGAGATTGTCTCTAACTATTTTCAATGTGTTTTGCAGATATGGCTAGGATCAACTTTGGCGATAGTGGTATATCACCCCAGAAAAGAGCACGGGAAATTTTAATCAATGAGGGAGCAGCTACTCCCTCTAAAAAGGGCAAACAAGCACCTCCAAAAGGAGGCAAAGGAAAGGGCAAAGTGCCCATAGTTGAGATATCGGAGCATAACTCCGGCAGTGACGGGGAGTCATTCGATTCCCATGCAGCATTGTCTAAGCCTGAGGATGACTAACCTCTGCAATCCCGATGAGCTGAGATTTATTCCAGATTTCATCAAGGTTCGTCAAGGATCCCAGAGGCCATCCCTTCTGCTACTGATATAGTGCCAGCTCCGGCATATACGGTGGTTCCAGCCCCACCAGTTCAGAGTCCTCCTCCTCAACTACTTAATAGGCTAAAGGCCGAGGGATTGATGATGATTCTTAAGGAGAAACTGTTGTCCACAGAGGTCCTAGAAGGCAGGTATTCTATGGTGAGCGACACACTCTGGTGCCATCGCTTTGACATCTTCACCAAGCCTCGAGGCCCGTATATCCCCACCTGGGTTTGTGTGTTCTACGCTGCGTATGGTGAGCTAGTTCCCCAGGGGAAGAAAAAGGCCAGCCCCTTCAGAACGGTGAAGTTCGTAGTGGTCCGGGGGAAAGAAGTGGGATGAAAATGCGATCACATCAATGCTGCACTTGATAGAGTAACGGGGTTTAAGCCTGAGTATGAGGGGCTAGATATAGCACAGGCCCTGGATGATCTGAAGGGCTGGCTTGCTCCCTTTATTTCTGACACCACCCCGAGCTGGATTGAGGCAGGATCTCCGATCGAGAAGAAGGATTTGAATGTAGTAGCGCGGTACTGGTTTGGATTCATCAGCAGCTCCATCATGCCTTCAAAGAATGAGTCCAACCTCCGCCACCCCAAGGCGGCCTATTTACGATCCATCATCGCACATAAGCAACTCAACTTGGGACTTATCATTGAGCAGGAGATGGCCATGAGGGCCAAACAGTGCCAGACATCCCTTCCCTTCCTGGTCCTAATTACAGAGCTATGCTGGCATGCTGGAGTTCCTCGTGATGAGAAGAGGGACATAGAGGTTACCCCGATATTTTCCATAGAAATTCGGTGCATAGAGGCCGAGTACACTCGGGGAAGAGGCTAATAGGAGGAGAGCGGCTCCGGTAGATGCATCCCCAGCGGTTTATGTTAATTCTATACCTGCAGAGGTATCTTTGCCTACTCCATCCTTCGGGCCTTCAGGTACACCCACTTCCACTTCTTCCTAAGCTCATGGTTGTTTTGCTGCTTTCCAGCCCACTAGGATTACTCAAGCCATGATCCTGAAGATGGGGTTACTTAGCCCATTCTGCCGATGTGCGGGCTACCCGGCTAGAGGCCAAGTACCTTGGATGATTGAGCGGGCCATCCTAGTTGCGTTGACACCCATCTGGACATCTATTGATGCTCTCACAGCGAGAGTAGAGACTTGTGAGAGTTGACAAGGGGCTAATTCAGAGATGACGGCTTTGAAAGCCGAGGTTGCAGACTTGAGAAAGGACGTGGACTATCTAAAGTCGATAGACTTCACCTCTTTGTTTGAGTAAGTTGAGACTCAAGGTGTTCCAGGTAGTTCTGAGATGCCTCCAGCTACCACCGGAGCTGTGCCTATGGAGGATGTGGCAGCTTATGCGTTAGAGGCGGGGACTGATGAGGAGAAGCTTGGGGAGCGAGATGCCGCCATATTTGATGATCTGGCTGATTTGAAGGATGTGATGTTAGAGACTGCCCGACAGACCTCCTTGAGAGACACCCCATGGCTGGGCCTAGTGGAGCTAGTGCTGATGTGACACCGAGAATTGATGCCCCGACAGATGGAGTGACTGTGTAGACTGACTTTTCTTTACGTCCCTCTCTGTCATTTTTATTGACTGTTTATTATTTTATTGCATTTGAGGACATTTACATTTTTATTTGTGGTGGGGTGAGACATTTCCATACCTACCTCTTGTGACTATATTTTGTATATATTGGGTTTTTGTGTTTAAATTGTGTTTTGGTTTCTATCTTGAGGATGTTTGAGCTTGTGGCTCCTTCTTATGACTGAAATGGTTTTTAACCCTTCTAAAAATTGAGGAATTTCCATATCTACATCTTGTGACTATATTTTGTATATATTGGATTTTTTGTGTTTAAATTGTGTTTTGGTTTCTATCTTGTGGATGTTTGAGCTTGTGGCTCCTTATTATGAATGAAAATGATTTTTAACCATTGTAAATTTTTTTGCCACTTTTGTTGTGTGTGAATGTGGCTGTTCTTGTGCAAATTTAAGCATCGGTCATGATTAATACTGTTGACTTGAATAGTGCTCCTAATCGAATAAAATGAATGCGCGGCTACGATGAGGCCAAATGAAGTTGCATAGACAATCTGTGAAATTTTTTCATCTCGTTGTGACTACCCGATTATTGAATGAGTCTCTTGTGATGAATATTGCACACTAGCAAAAGTGTGGAGTCTTGTTTGATATTGGTGCTATTGCCTTGTGTGATGAGCTTACTGTGAACCTTGTGTGGTGACACCTAGAATTTGCTCCGTTGGTCCGGTTGAATAAGTGATGCAAGCTCTTGAAATGATCTTAGGCAACAACTTTGAAGAGTGAAACAATGCGACAATATACCTCTTTTGTGGTCAACCTTGTGAGTTGTGTGAACCTTGCTTAAATCCCTTTGAGCCTCATCCTTCTCTTGGAAAAAACTTGATGTAATTGTGACCCCTCTTTATCCATTCACCCATAATCCTCATGAAGTGTCGTTTGTTTGAATAGCCAACTTAGGTCAAAAGCCTAAGTTGGAGCTGTGTTGAAAAGAGAAGGTAAATCAAGAAGTGTGAAGAAGTCCCCCTTTAATCCATGGATTTGAAAAAGATGGAACCCCTCCCTATAAAAAAATAAAGAGAAAGAAAATAAGAAAGAAAAAGAATGAAAAAGTTGTGAAATAAAGCAAAGGAAATGGGGTGTCCGGAAAGTTGAATAATGGGGTGAATTTTGAGCACAAGTAAAAATGCTGAAGAAAAGGAAGAAAAGTGATATTCAAACCACATTTCATGAGGGTATCAGCCACTGAGCCTAAATTACCATATCTTTAAACTCAGCCCCGTTACAAGCTTTGAAAATACCTTTTTGATCTTAAGTGAGCTGAAACAAATGTTGATTGGAAAATATGGGCAAACCTATGGGTGGAGTCATGCATCTGCTCATCTTTGTGAGTGTGAGAGTCTTGTGTGATTCCAGACCTATGATTGTTGAAGAATAGTGTGTGAATATGGAATCATCTTTGTTGTGAGGGCATTTGGGTAATTTGTTGAGCTTGAACTTGTATTTGAAGCAAGTATTGTGAACTTGAGCATTTTTAATAATGGTGAGTCACAATTTGAATCTTTGAGTGCACAATTGATCCTTGTATGAGTAAGCTGAGTCTTGTTGTGCGTATTCATGATTGAGTCTTATGTAGCACTGCTTGAGACATCCTTTTTGAACTGCTGAACTTGAGTTTTACTTGAGGACAAACAAAAGTTTAAGTTAGGGGTGTTGATCAGTCCGAGATTTGGACTCATTTAGGGCTTTGTTATATAGTTTTAGTGTCCTCAAATGCTTATTTTGTGCCAATAACTGATGTTAAATCCTTGATTTTCAGGAATATGGATTGTGGAACAAAGCAAGGACACAAGCAGGCAAAAAGGAACAAACCAGGCTGAAGAAATAAAGAAGGGCAAGCCTGAGGATTGCCAAGAGTATTCGACGTGTCGCCGAGTGACTCATCAGAATGCCTAAAGTTCTAGTGTTCCAAGCCCTAAAGGAATGAGCCAAGTTGGCAATGGAAAGAAGCATTCGGCGGATCACCGAGTGATTCCACGAAGACAAGATAGCTCGCCCAAAGTTACAGACCTTGAGGATGCTGAGTACCAAGGCAAATGGGCGATAGAAGATACCAAAGGGCGGCTCATCGAGTGGTTTAGTGAGCCCGACTTACTTTGCCGAGTGACGCTTCGTAGCACATTTTTGGCAACTATAAATACATTTTTGAACATTTAATTTAGGAGCTATTATTCCGTTTTTATCTATCTTCGTACAAAATACTCTAAAGAACATCTAGAGACAGTTTTCTCTAGTTTTTCTTTAAGATTTGAAGAATTGAAAAAATTCACTTTTGAGAAATTGGAAGTGGGTCTGTGAAGTTCATCAAATTGGAGCATTGTAAGAATGAAATTACTCTTACCCAGTTGATGGATAATCAATTTGGTAATGGTTTTTACCTTTTTATAATGTCCAGCTAAAATCCCAATTCTTGAGGTGTGATTATCTGATTATGGGCTGATTTAGCTTATGGGTATTGCTAATTGTTAGTTTAAATACTATTCTGAAGTGAGTTTAATCATTACTTGTGGCTTAATTTAAGAGTTGTAGTTGCAAATGCAGTTCTATGTTTGTGTTCTTGGCTTGGTCAAGAGAGAGGTTTTAGAACTAAAATTATTGATTGATGGTTTGTGGGTATTGGGTTAACCTGTGTTCAGCTCGAGAGAGTGAATCCTAAACCCAATCCCACACATTCAGATCGAGAGAGTGAATGGATTAAGGTATGGGCTGGTTGTATTTTGCATGCTTGTTGATGTTCCAGAGAAATCACTTGAATCGGGGTAAATTGTTCGAGAGAAAATTTACCTCCACTATAGCCTAGCCTACTCACTAATATCTAGCTATTTACTAATAGTTGCAATTACCCATATGTCTATACTAGCCTATAATCAATCACATCCGAAGAAACCGTCTCATTATACTTAATTCGTATCGTTGTGATTACTATTGACATTCGTGTCACCCCTTAATTTTAATGATGTTTTATTCGATAATTTTTATTCCTATGACTGATTTGACCATGTTCATACTTCCCAATTTAATCTGAAACATGTACCGCTCCGTGTGGGATTCGACCCCAACTCATTTAGTTGGGTTATATACTGATTAACGATCGTTGACACTTAGAATTAGATGAAGTGTCGTTGAAACATTATTAATCATGGGCCTATGTTTTAATCGTATTTGATGCGTTGTTGTGCTTATTTTGTGTTTCGAAATTGTGCCTATTTGCTTAAAAAGATCATTTCCTGAGTTTTGTGCGTTAAAATTGACTCTAAAATTTTGGATTGCGCTTATTTTATATTGGGTCTAGTTGGGTGAAGTCTAAGTAACTCCCAATTGTGCTAAATGACGTCCTTTGCCCAATGATGGAGCATTTGACGTCATACTTAAGGGATAAGTCGTCAAATGGCTAGTTTTGGCCAAATCGGGGGAAGTCTGAGTACCCCGAAGACATGGGTTGATTGGGTCTAGTCCTAATTGCATAGTTTGTGAGTTCGATTTTGATTTCGGGTGATGCGAGCTTGATTTTGGGAAACGGGGTTCAAATTTGGCACGTTGGGCAGTTCAGCATTTCGCCAACGTCCCTGTTGATTGCCCTTAATTTTGAAATCTGGCTAGTTAGAGTCTGTAACTTTCAGCGGGAAGCCTGTGCTCACCGAGTTCACTCAACGACTTTCTGAAAGTTTCCTTTGATCGCCCATTCTGTTCCCCTAACCCCTAAAACACATTGGAATATTCGGCGGGATAGTCTGATCTCGCCCAGTGATGTCGGCGATTCGCCGAAAGGCCCTGAACATCGCCGACCTGCCATTTTTTTGGAATTTGTTCAGGCCAATCCTTTCGGCGAGCCGATCTGTCTCGCCAATGTGACTCGGCGATTTGCCAACTAATTCGGTCCGCCTTTCTGCAACTTGAATTCTGCAAACTTTCTTGAAATTTTTCGAACACTTTTTGATGTGTTTTTCAGATATGGCTAGACCCAAGGTACCCGGACGAGACATGCCACCCCGTAAATGGGCAAAATAGAGTTGTTATCAATGAGGATGCAACAACATCCAAAGGAAAGGCGTCTAAACTTCCTACCACTGGTGGGATAGGCAAAGGCAAGGGCAAGGCGCCCGCAATTGCATCACTGAAGGTCAGCTCCGATAGTGAGGGAGTCTACACGACTCACCTCACCACTTTTGAAAGTGAGGGGGAGCACCAGGATCCTCAGGCTGCCATCTCTGAGCCTGAGGATGATCAACTACTATTAGACAAAAGAGCTGAAATGTACTCCAAGAGGATGCATGATCCGTCTAGGATCCGAGTGCATTAGACCACTCCTTCTCCTCATGTTCCATATCAAGCTGTGATCCCAACACCACCTACACAGGGTCCTCCTCCCCGGTCTCTCAACAGACTAAAGGCCGAAGGACTGAGGACTATCATCGAAGAGAAGAGACTGTCCACAAATGGTGTAGTGGACAGATATTCGGAGATCTGGAGCACCTTGAAATCCCACAAATTGCAGATTTTTACTAAACCCCGTGGCCCTTACATTCCTAATTGGGTCTAGGACTTTTAGACTACCTTTGGAGCTCTGGGGCCACAAGAAAAGAGAAAGGCTGCTACCTTCAAGCCAGTAGATTATGTGGTTGTCAGGGGTAAGAAAGTGAAGTGCGATAGTGAAGATATAAACGTCGTATTGGAGTGCACTAAAAATATTGCAGATGACTACCAGAGCATGATCAAGAAGACTTCTTTGGAGGACATGAAAAGCTGGTTGGCCCCTCTTTTATCTGACAACACTCCTAGATGGATCGAGGCAACAATGCCAATTGAGTAGAAAGACCTTAATGTTGTAGCGAGGTAGTAGTTCAGTTTCATTAGTAGGATACTCATGCCGTCCCAAAATGAGTCTATCCTCTGCCACACAAAGGCAGTCTGTCTTGGATCTATCATTATCGGGAAGAGCATCAATATTGCTTTGCTTATCCCCCTATAGTCGTAATACTCGGCTTGTCGCCTTAAACCTCTCTTTTGAAAAAGTGCATTTTTTAGTTGAGCCTTAGCACGGTGCCTTCATTAGACAGGAGATGGGTATGAGAACGAGGCAGCATCATAAATCTCTCCCATTTTCAGTGTTGATCACTGAGTTGTTTTGATGAGCTCGGGTGCCACATGATGAGAAGAAGGACGTGGAAGTGATTCCCACCTCCTCTACCGACATTCGGTGCATTGAGGCCCAGTATTGGAAGGATGAGGCTAAGAACAATAGGACAACCCCGGTGGATACATCCCCAACTGTTGACATTGGGACACTACCTACAGAGGCATTATTACCTACTCCGGCCACTGAGCCTTCAGGTATTTCTAGCTCTGCCCCTTCTATTACTCTGAGCTCCTCTACCACTCCCCTGCCTCCTAGGTCTACTGCTAGTTCTATTGCATCTCGACCTCCACTCACCCAGGCCATGCTATTACAGATGGGGGATCTGGCCTATTATGTTGATATGAGTGCCTCTAGACTAGAGGCTACAATCCCTAGGATGATTGAGGGAGCTCTCACCGCTGCTGTGCCACCTCTTAGACAATCTATTGATGCCCTTACGATAAGGATAAAGATGTGTGAGAGAGGTCAGGGAGCCACTAATGAGGTGATGACCCTAAAGGCCGCGATTACAGAGTTGAGAAAAGATGTGGACCATCTTAAGTCCACATATATGTCGATAATTTTTGGGACCATGGAGATCCTTGATGACATAGACACAAATATACCAGCTTATTCTGATATGCCTCTGGCTACCACCGAAGATGAGGTTAGAGCTGATGATGTGGCTGTAGAGTCCGAGGCTGAAATTGATGAGGAGCAGCTCGGTGTTCAGGAGGAGACTACTTTTGAGGGCCTGACTGAGGTTGAGGAGGGTATGGTGCATTCAGCCATTCAAAATTCATTGAGAGAGACCTCCATGACAAACTCTAGTGGAGCCAGTGTTGATGTTACCCCGGGTACTAACACCCAAGACAAGAGTGTGACCCCGGGCATTAATTCCCCGACATATGGAGCGACTAAGTAGACATGATGAAATCTTTACCTTTCTCTCTGTTTTTTTTATTGATTTTGATTGTTTTTTGTTGCATTTGAGGACAAATGCTTTTCTTTTGTGGGTGGGGTGAGGTATATCCATACCTACCTTTTTGTGTTTTGATTTTATTTGTGAATATTAGGTTTTGTGATCTAAAATTGTGTTTTGATAGTTTTGATCTTATCTTGTGGATATTTGAGCTTGTGGCTCCTTGTTTTGAATGGAAATGGTTTTTGACCTATTTTAAAAATTTGTGCCACCTCTTTTATTTGTGATTGTGGCTGTTCTTGTGCGAAATTGAGTATTGGTTATGATCAATACCGAATATTTGAATAGTGCTATTAATTGAACGAAATAAATGTGCGGTTACGATGAGACCAAATGAAGTTGCATAGACAATGTGTGGACTTTTTGCATCTCTTTGTGACTAGCTGGTTATCGAATGAGTCTCTTGTAATGAACATTGCACACTAGCTAGAAAGTGTGGAGTCTCGTTTGATATTGGTGCCAATGCCTTGTCTGATGAGCTTACCTTCAATAATATGTGTGATGACACCTAAAACTTTCCCCGTTGGTCCGGTTGACTAAGTGATGCAAGCTCTTGAAATGATCTTAGGCAATAATTTTGAAGAGTAAAATAAATTGACATTATACCTCTTTTGTGTACAACCTTGTGAGATGTGTGACCCTTGCTTGAGCCCCTTTAGCCTTATCCTTTTCTTGGAGGAAACTTGAACAAATGTGACCCCTCTTTTTCCATTCATCCATAACTCTCATGAAGTGTGGTTTGTTTGAATAGCCAACTTTTGGCCTAAGTTGGGGTGTGGTGAAAAGAGAAGGTAAATCAAGAAGTGTGACAAATTCCCCTTTGAGCAATGGTTTTGAAAAAGATGGAACCCTTTCATATAAAAAAAATAGAACGAAAAGAAGAAAACAAAAGAAAAAGAATGAAAAAGTTGTGAAAGTTGCCAAAGAAATGGTGTATCTAATAGTCCATTTGAAGCGAATAATGGGGTGAATTATGAGCATGATCAAAATGTTGAAGGAAAGGAAGAAAGTGATGTTCGGACCACATTTCATGAGGGTAGAATCCATTCAGCCTAAATGACCATACCTTACACTTAGCCCAGTTAAAAGCCTTGAAAAGGCCTTTCTGATCTTGAGTGAGATGAAACAAATGTTGATTGGAAAATAAGGGTAAATCTATGGGTGAAGTCATACATGTATTCATCTTTGTGAGTGTGAGAGTTGTATGTGATTCCAGAACTATAAATTGTTGCAGAACTTTTTGTGAAGAGGAATCATGTTTGTTGTGAGGGAATTTGAGTACCTTTGTTGAGCTTGAAATTGCATTTGAAGCAAGTATTGGGAACTTGAGCATCTTTGATAATGGTAAGTCGCAGTTTGAATCTTTGAGTACAAAATTGCCCATTGCATGAGTAAGTGAGTCTTGTTGTGTGTATTCATGTTGAGTCTTATGCAACACTATGTGAGACATCATTTTTGAACTACTGAACTTGAGTTTTACTTGAGGACAAGAAAAAGTTTAAGTTGGGGGTGTTGATGAGTCCGAGATTTGGACTCATTTAGGGCTTTGTTTATGTAGATTTAGTGTCCTCAAATGCTTAATTTGTTTCAGAAACTGATGTTAAATACTTGATTTTCAGGTACATGGATTGAGGAACAAAGCAATGACACTAACATGCAAAAAGGAACAAAACATACTAAATAATTGAAGAAACGCAAGCCTGATGATTGCCAAGAGTACTCGGTGAATCGCCGAGTGGCTAGCTTGACCGCCTAAAGTTCTAGTGTGCTGGCCCCAAGGGAAGAAACCAAGTCGGTGATTAAAGGAGCAGTCGGTGCATTGCCGAGTAGTTCCGCGTGGCCAAGATAGATTTCCTAAAGTTACAGACCTTGCGGATGTTGAATGCCAAGGCGTAAAGGCGATGGAAGAGGTCAAAGGGCGGCTCGCCGAGTGGTTCTGCCTGCCCGACTTACTTCGCCGAATGGCTATTCGTAGCTTATTTCTGGCAACTATAAATAAGATTTTGAACATTTAGTTTAGTATCTTGACAAATCTTGAGATAGCTGGATAATAGGAAATTAACTTAGAACAGTTTTCTCTACAATTGTTTTTAGTTTTTGAAGAACCTTAGAGATTAAATTTGGAGATTTTGGAAGTGGCTTTCGAATATTCTACAAATTGGGCATTGTAAAGACTAAATCTCTCTGACCCAGTTGATGGATAATCGATTCGGTAATAGTTTTTACCTTTTTATGATGTTTGGCTGAAGCCCCAATTCTTAGGGTGTGATCATGTGATTATGGGTTGAATTAGTTTATGGGTATTGTTAATTACTAGTTAAATGTTATTTTGAAGTGAGTTTAATCATTAATTGTGAGTTAATTTATGAGTTGTAGTTGCAAATGCAACTCTACCTTTGAATTCTTGGTTTGCTCGAGAGAGATGTTTTAGAACTAAGATTATTGATTGATGATTTGGGGGTATGGGGTTGATTTGGGTTTAGCTCGAGAGAGTGAATCCTAAACCCAATTCCACCCATATAGCTTGAAAGAGTGGATGTATTAAGGTGTGTGATGTTCTTCATTCTCATGCTTGTTGATATTCGTAAGAAATCACCTAATTCGGGGTAGTTGTTTGAGAGAAAACTATCTCCCTTCTAGTCTAGCCTACTCACTGATATTTAGCTATTTACTAGTAGTTGCAATTACCAATATGCCTATAATCAATCACATCCCGAGAATCCATCTCCCTATTGTTAGTTAGAATTGTTTGTGACTGCTTGTAGCTGATAATTACAAACCAAATCCACCATCTGACATTTGTGTCACCCCTTTAATTTGATTAATGTCTTTTTCAATAATTTTTATTCCTATGGCTGATTAGACCGTGTTTGCATTTCCTATTTGAATTTGAAACACGTACCGCTCCCTATCGGATTTGACCCCAACTCATTTAGTTGGGTTTTATACTGATTTACGATAGTTGACACCTAGAATTGGATGAGGTGTGCGTGAAACGTTAAATTAAATCTCTATCACACAACTTTAGAGTAATAAAAGAAGTGGAGTTTCCTAAACATATTGTAGCCTCTCATTTATAAGTGTGGCGCACTTCACACTCATGGATAAGACTCTACTCAACAAAACGGCTTATGAGACATCCTAGGACCTTTCTAAACCTTGTGCTCTGATTAGCAAGTTTTTCACTACCCAAGGTATCCCCTAGGCGTAACATGGCTTACGGGACCCCGAGAGGCCCCATACAAGCCACTTTGCATTCATAAATAGACAAAAAAACTTAAAACAAAATTTCAATGTATCAAAATCTTATAAGTAAAGAAGAAATTCTAATAATTGTTTCATTATCCATCTTGTACATAAGAATAAATTTTGGCCTAGCCCCTAGATCATGTTCAAAAATTGAAAATAAGAAAAGTCTGAAAATATGAAATATGCGTCCTCGAAACATGAGGACTCACACAAGCTCGAAATCTCGTCAACGAACTCTAGCCACAAAACTAGGAACCCTGACTATTGGACCCTACATTTGGGGAAATGAAGGCAAGAGTATGCGTTAGTACAAAAATATTTACCAAGTATGATAGCTATGCATAAAACATTTGAAAACATACTTAAAAGAGGTTCCTTCATGAAATACAATGACCAAGCTAAAACATGAGATAGGAGGGTTAGAAAACATAAGTCATAAAACATGATCAATGCACATAGTCATCATCTTAAACATGAGTGAGATACTTCCTTGAAGTAACCTTAGTTCATTATATCTTTCCCTTGGGAAGTAGCCTTAACCGACATATAAGACCATGAAATCTATTATCATGGGATTCCGGTGTCTCCCACATTGAAAAGGGGTATCCTAATTGCCATGGTAAGGACCATGAACTTCTAACTTATGTAAATCCACTAGCTAATGTCTATCTAAACGAATCTATGTTAGCACATAGTTTATGGGACACTGGTAATCACCACTTGTCCACTCGGTTCTAAGCTTAAATTCCACGGGATAGTTCTTATTCATATTCATCTTAGCTCTTAAAGGAACATTGGTAATCGCCTTGTGTCCTTATATCGTATGACATGGGTAACCGCCTGTTGTCTTTCTATTAGAGAGCATGGATTATCGCCTCTTTCCTTATCATTAGAATAACTTCTTAGTGTTAGTTAATTTTAGATGAGAAAGCTTTTCGACCCTAAGAACCCGTACCATGTGAGAAAACCTTTCACAATTCATGCTTACATGTGTATATGAGAAGTCTTATCAACAACACAATAATAGCAACATCATTGATACTTTAATCTCAAAGCATCCTTAAAACATTTATATAGATTTCATGAGAACATGCTTGATTTCATAAACTTCTCTTTCATAATCCAAAACCCACATTATATAATCATAACTTTGAAAACATGGGGATTACATGGGTCCATGGGGAATCATCATAAATATATGAGATTAACTCAATTCATGCATAAGAGATCATAATTCAATCAATTAGATCAATAATTAAAGGAAACCATAACATAGAAGAAAACCCTAACTTGATTGGGGAATTATAACTTTGAAAAGTGGAGAATTTGGGAATTCAATGAAGGAAAGTCTTTCATGGATGAAAACTATTATACCTCAATGACAATTTCTTAACTTAAACGGAGGAATTAAAGAGTTGACTTGGAACCCTAGGTTGAACCCTTCTTCTTCAAGATTTTCTAGTTAGAAAAATATTTGAGAGGAAGACTTCTTCTTATTTTGTAAATTTGAGAGAAGATAGTATCAAGATAAAATAATAAGGAAAAGACCCAATTGACCCTTACTAACAGCTGACACGAGCCCCGTAATGGAGGGCTTCACGAGATGTCTAGGGGTCCACAAGCCTTCTTGGCAGTCGTGGTCCCTAGACTAGTTTCTAGGTAAGACTTACTCTTCCACACACCTACCTTCACGGGATATCTAGCCCTTCACAAGCAGTCTAGGGGCGCGTGGGAGGAATCTAGCTTAGAGGTGAGTTCTGCCTCTCTTTCACAGCCACAACTACGAGTCGTGACACTCACCACGAGCCGTCTAAGAGCTTATGGGAGGGGAGCTCCTCTTGGCCAAACACTGGAAGGCAACCAGGAGCACTGATGAGTCCACAAACTGGACTCATTTAGGGCTTTATTTAGAAATAGTGTCCTCGAATGCTTATTTTGTCTCAATATCTGATGAAAACTCTTAAGTTTCAGGTATTTGAAGTTTTAGTGGAAGCATGTACACTTACGTGCAAAAAGGAACAAAAAGGCTAGAAAGAATGAAGAACCTGAAGCCTGAGCATCGCCAAGCACCTTTGGCCATTCGCCGAAAGGACAGACTCTACCCTTTGTTCCAGTTTGTGAAGCCATGAAGGAAGAGGATCAAAAAGGCGATGAAAGGAGCAGTCGGCGCTTCACTGAATAGTTCCACGAAGCAATACTATACCGCCCAATGGTCCAGAACGTGAAGATGCTGAAGGCAAGCACTAAACGACGATGCGATAGAAGAAGGGTGAGTCGCCGAGTCATTCGGCGAACTCGACTAACCACGCCGAACTACCCACCAGCACTAATTTCTGATGGCTATAAATACTAAACTTCTTATTAATTTTTATAAGTTCCGAACCATTATTATAATTTTCACAAGAGAATAGTACTTTTTTGAGATATTTTCTCTCAAGTTTGGAGAGGGTTTTGTGGGAAACTTGAAGAGAGAAGGATTTCATCTTCCCCAAGTTGGAAGTGGGTCTTCTCCATTCTTCTTCCTTGTCTTAAATCAAGGTTTAATTTCTTATACCCATTTGATTTTAGTATCATTTTAGGTGTATTTTGTTATTTCTTGATGTGTGGCTAAAAACCCCTATTCTTGGGGTGTGATTTAGCAAATATGTGTTGATATTGTTGTTGGGTCTTGCTTGCTGATAGGTTAGATGTATTTTAATGGTGATTTCACCTAGTGGTTGTGGTTTAATTTTAATGGGTTTGTAGTTGCAAATACAAAACCACCCATGTATTTTTGGCCTGCCCGAGAGGGAGGTAGGGAAACCAAGGCCACTAGACTGATGGCCTAAGGAGTGGTCGAAATGAGGTTCAACCTGAGAGGGTGAGCCCTAGTCC
>NW_006239003.1:1047486-1051187 GCF_000226075.1 Solanum tuberosum
CCTATTGAAAGCATGTACCCAATGATTTATCTCAACTTGTATTGCGGTCACACCCCTAGAACATTTCCCCATACTTGATTTTCTTATTAATTTTTGCTGTTTTTACTACTTGTGACAAAACCCCCAATCGATATTTGACACTTTTGTGTCACCCCCTTTAATTTACTATGTTTTTAATCGTTAATGTCTTTAGCTACGACTAGTTAGAGATTAATTTTATTTTTCTATCAATTCTCAAAACCACTCCCTTGGGACACGACCCCAACCTTTAGTTGGGTTAATATTCTATCGACGATCGTAGACACTCGAACCGTAGGTTAGTGTCGTTGGTCATGATAAGTTCAACTTTGGAATTTAAAACTTTTATTTTGGAAGTTCAACTTCATTTCATACATGAAAAATAGAATCTAACTTCGTCACAATGCACCATCTAGACATAGAAGTATCGAAAATGGGACTTAGCCCTTACATCAGTAAGAAGTCTTGAAATAGGAAAGTACAACAATGTCTTTCAACATAAGCAAAGAACTAAACATAGAAGCTAGATCATAGGGTCTTGTCCTCGGACTTGAGGACTCACCAACTTGGGGAAGCAACTCCAAGTGTCTTGAGAAGTAAGCTTGAATCCTCAACGGCCCGAACCTAAATGTTTTGGAAAAGGGAGAAAATATGGGTTAGTACAACACACGTACTAAGTATGGCTACAATGCATAAAAACCATTGAAACCTGCATAAAAGGACATTTTATTCAAATCATGCTTTTTGCCAAGTAAATCCAATATGCACACAATTTAAGTATCATAGTCCAAACAAACGTAATATCATCCCAACCCAAGCAATACTAGTGCAATGCAAAGAATAGAACCTCATAACCCCATTCAAAGCCAAGTATCACATTAAGCAACCTACTTCATGCATACATTCATAAGATCATATTTCATCATAACTTACCATATTCATAATTATCATACATAACATAGAGAACAAACTTTTTGCTCCTTGGGGGAGCAAGTCCGCGACGCACCCTTGTTCCCTCCAAGAGCAATTTGCAAGCTGCCTTGGCAGCTTGCTTGGCCAAGGTTTGGGTCCCCTTTAGGGCCCCTTAGGGTGGTCCCGGGGGGTCGTATTCAAATGTTTTGACCATATAAGCATATATTTACCTATTTTAACCATTTTTACAAGATTATACCATCATACGACACTCCCAAAACCTGCCCAAAACCTAAGGACACACTAGAACACATTCTTTTCTAGTTTTCGGACGTCGTGGTCATTTCTTGACGTTTAGACTTTTACTCTTCCAAACCAAGTCAATTACATTAGTTTAGGTTTATAAACATCATTTTAACTATTTTTAAGTCATTATTCATTAAGTGAGGCTCTAACTTAAGTCATAGAATTTTTGTGGTGTTATAATATCCCCCCCTTAGGAACATTCGTCCTTGAATGTCACTTGGACTTCTTTCTAGGGAGATAATGACTCAAACTAGCAGCACAACAACCAGTCACATCAACAACATCAAATCATCATATCATATAGGGATTTAATCCACAACATCACTATGCTCAAAACTCTTTACTTCCCATAAGTATAGGAGGAACTACCTTCTCCATATTCAATGAGCATAAACATACATATTAAGCAATCAACAAGACATTTATTTAACAAGACAACTTCAAGCATGCTTATTACAACTCTCATGAAGACAACATCACACAACATCTATGGGTGCAATATCAACCATGAGAAACAAAATTAATGAAAACTCAAAATACAACTTAAGCATGAATTTTCACAAAAATATGCACATACAAGGAAATCATGTCATAATTATCAACACACATAATTTTTCAATTTATACCAAATTAAGAGAGACTACTAACCTCAACTATGGCTAGGAATAAGAGAAAAAAGATGAGGGTAGCGGGACTTCATGCCGGCCTCGGCCTCCCATGTTGCACCCTCAACTAGGTGGTTTCTCCATAGGACTTTTACGGAGGCAACCTCTTTATTCCTCAACTTATTAACTTGACGATCTAGGATTTCGACCGGAAGCTATTCATAAGAAAGGTTATCATTCACCCCTAAACCTTCTAGAGGGAGAACGGACACCGGGTCACCGATACACTTCTTTAACATAGAAATATGGAACACCGGGTGAACCGGGCCAATTCGATGGGTAATTTCAACTCATAAGCGACCTTTCCAACACGCTTCAAGATCTCATAAGGCCCAACATACCAGGGGCTAAGGCTTCAAATGATGCCATAGCAATACTCTAGTGGTAGCTATTGTTGTAGGAAAATTCTATTAAAGGTAGGTGGTCATCCAATTACCCTTGAAGTCAATGACACACGCTCTCAGCATGTCCTCTAAGGTTTGGACGGTGCGTTCCGCTTGACCATCCATTTGAGGGTGAAATGCGGTACTAAGTTTCACTTGAGTACCAAGCCCACTTTGGAAAGACCTCTAAAAATGGGAAGTAAATTGGGCACCTCTATTCGAAATAATCGACAATGGGGCCCCATGCAATTTCACAATCTCCTTAATGTACAACTTAGCATAATCTTCCGCCGAATAAGATTATCTCTCTTAGGCCATCCACATTCGGCACACATAATCTTCCTTGGTGCCTAAGCAGCCCATCTTCTCCTTGAGAGAAAGTTTCTATTGCTTTGTTGAGAACCGACTCTTTTAGTTCCATCAAAATAGGGTCAAGATGTTGCTTAAACTTCACGTCAACAACAACCGATGACTTGGAATTATGACGGACCATGACACCTCCTTTTGGGGAATCTTCAAGTCGGACACCCAACCGGGCTAGCCTATGTACATCACGGGCTAACTCCCTTTTCTCTTACTCCACATATGACACACTACCCATAGATATACGACTTAAAGCATCCGCAACTACATTTGCTTTTCCGGGGTGGTGAAGGACACTCATATCATAATCTTTTAAGAGTTCCTACCACCTCCTTTGTCGGAGATTCAATTCTTTTAGGCTAAAAAACATATTGAAGACTCTTGTGGTCGGTAAACACATCCACATGTACCCCCATAGAGATAGTGTCTCCAAATCTTTAAAGCAAAGACTACGGCCGCTAGCTCAAGGTCATGAGTTGGATAGTTCTTCTCATGCACCTTGAGTTGTCTCGAGGCATAAGCTATAACCTTACCATGCTGCATGATGACACAACCTAAACCCACTCGGGAAGCATCACAATATACTACAAACCCTTTGGTGCCCTCCGATAAGGTCAAAACCGGAGCGGAGGTGAGCTTATCTTTAAACAATTGGAAGCTTTTCTCACAAGATTCTGACCATTCGAACTTAGACTTATTTTGAGTTAAAGCCGTTAATGGAGATGCAATAGATGAAAATCCCTCAACAAACCTCCGGTAGTAGCCGACCAAACCCAAAAATCTTCGAATGTCGGAAGGATTCAAAGGTCTAGGCCAACTTTTGACCGCATCGGTTTTCTTTGGATGAACTTCTATACCCTCACTATAAACAATGTGACCAAGGAAAGAAACCGATATTAGCGAAAACTCGCACTTGTTAAACTTAGCATAGAGTTGGTCATCTTTGAGGACTTGCAATACTATCCTCAAATGATTCATGTGATCATCCTCACTTTTAGAGTATATCAAGATGTCATCAATAAAGACAATAAAAAATGAGTCTAGAAAATTTCTA
>NW_006239003.1:1051462-1053973 GCF_000226075.1 Solanum tuberosum
CTTGCAATACTATCCTCAAATGATTCATGTGATCATCCTCACTTTTAGAGTATATCAAGATGTCATCAATAAAGACAATAACAAATGAGTCTAGTTTGGATGAAACCCTTACCCAATAAATCTTTGAGTTGAGCTTTTAATTCCTTCAACTCTGCCGGAGCCATCCGGTAAGGAGGGATTGAAATAGGTTGTATATCCGACAATAAATCTATGCCGAAATTTATTTCCCGTTCGGGAGGAATCCTGGGTAAGTCATCAGGAAAGACTTCCAGAAAATCCTTCACTACGGGGACCGACTCCAATGGAGGAATCTCGGACTCAAGATCCTTGACCCTCACAATATGATAGAGACAACCCTTAGAAATAAACTTACAAGCTTTTAGACATGAAATGATCCTTCCCCTAGGAACGAAATTTCCCTCCCTTCCATTCTAAAATGGGTTAATTAGGAAATTGAAACTTCACAATTTGGGTCCTACAATCTAATGGACGCAAAACAAGCATGAAGCCAATCTATCCCCAATATAACAGCAAAGTCTAACATATCAAGTTCCACCAATCAACCAAAGTGACTCTATTGGGAAAAGATATGGGACAACCCCTATAGACTCTTTTAGCAACTATGGAATCACCCACCGAGGTAGAAACCGAAAAAGGTTTATCTAAGACTCGGGAAGCATATCAAACTTTATAGCCACTAAAAGGGTTACAAAAGACAAATTGGCACCGGGATCCAACAATGCATAAACATTTATTGAAAATACTTGCAACATATCGGTCACAACATCCGGAGAGCTCTCTTGATCACCTCGGTATTGGAGAGCATATAAGCGATTCTTCTTAGGAGCATCGGGATTTGGGCCACTTGCTTGTGCTTGAGCATTTTCCCTTCCTTGAGTCTTTAGCATAGGGCAGTCCCTCCTCATGTGGCCGCTCTTACCACAACCATAGCAATTACCCGTGCCAACTAGGCACTTGCCTTCATGTTTTCGACCACACTTTGCACAAATAGGCTTCTCAACATAAGGACCACCACCTCTTGCTTCTTGAGGCTTGGGGGTAGACATTTTACCTTTGTTGATCCTTGGAGTGTTAGGAGGACCTTGGTTGGAAAACCTCTCTTTGAACTTTGGCTTATCTTGGATTTCAAACCTAACCTTAGAAGAATTTCCATCATCGGCCCTTGACCTCTTCAATTATTTACCAACTCACTTAAGCTTTTGCTCCTCAATTTGCTCGGCATGAACCACAAGGCGAGAATGTCCATGCATGGGATTAGCATAGCCGACCTACATTCATTCACCACAAGATCGGATACACCCATAACAAATTTGTTCATTGTAGCTCTAGAGTCCGACACCAAAGTAGGAGCATGCTTGGACAATTGAGTGAACTTGAGGCCATACTCCTTCACACTCATACCCCCTTGACGGAGGTTGATGAATTCTTGTATTTTCCTCTCCCTTAGTTCCAAGGGGAAAAACCTATCAATAAAGCCATCTTGAATGTAGCCCAACTTATCGGACCTTCTCTAATATGTCTCCCCTCCTTCCATTGTTCATACCACACTTGTGCCACATCTTTGAATTAATAGGCTGCTAACTCCACCTTTTCTTGAGAAGACACACCCATAGCCTCTAGAACCTTAAACACTTCATCAATGAACCCTTGTGGATCTTCTTCCACTTTGGAGCCAAAGAAAGTAGGGGGATTCATCCTTGTGAAATCCCTTATCCTAGAAGCGGTAGTGCTAGCATTGGGGTTCACTTGCACCCTAGCATCCCTAGCAACTTGAGTGGCCAACACTTGAGTCAAATTATGAATAGCCAACCTTATCTCAACATTGGACATAGCCCCTTCTTCTATATGAACTTGAGGGTTTTGAGGAGCTTGAAGGGGAACCACCTCATTCACATTCTCCTCACCAGCCCTCCTTGCATTGTTCCTTCTTGTATTCATTGCCTATAAGTACAAGAGAAGGATTAGAAGAAAAGGACTAAATAGAGTTAAGACTCTTAGGCATGACTATGGAATAACAAAAGAGTGAAAGTTCCTAAGCATCTCGTAGCCTCTCATTCATAAGTGTGGCGCGCTTCACACCCATGAACAAGACTCTACTCGACGTGGCATCTTATAACATCAATCCTACATTATTCTCAACCTTATGCTCTGATACCAAGTTTGTAATGACCCGAGAGCAACCCTTAGTCGTTACCGGCGTATTCGACCTCGAAGAGGTCTTATACAAGCCCTTAACATTCATCATAACATGTATCATAGAATAAAATCACGGAAAATTTAAAAATTTTACATTGGAAGTTCAACTTCACTTCATACATGAAAAACAGAATCTAACTTCGTCACAATGCACCATCTAGACATAGAAGTATCGAAAATGGAACTTAGCCCTTACATCAATAAGAAGTCTTGAAAATAGGAAGTACAACAATGTCTTTCAACATAAGCAAAGAACTAAACATAGAAGCTAGATCATAGGGTCTTGTCCTCAGA
>NW_006239003.1:1054354-1078151 GCF_000226075.1 Solanum tuberosum
AAGAGTTCACATCTTTCATACCTTCATTTACTTTTACATTAGGGAAATATTGCAATAACCGACATAGACCATGAGAGCTACATGGAATCCGGTGTTCTATTCCTATACCGAAAAGAGAGGGTTAACACTTGCCTAAGGTGTAACCATTCGTACATAGCTATCTAGGTGGATCCACTAAGCTAGATTCCTATGTGGGCACATAGTTAAGGCTCAAGGAGATTGCTTATAGAAATCCTAACTTACTAAACGTGGGGGTTTCCATCTCATGAGACAACACATACCGTAGGTAATTCGAACAAGCTAAACGTGAAGAAACCCATGTGGGGAGCCGGACTTACTAAACGTGAGACCCCCATCTCATTTACATGCCCTTTCGGTGCTAAGCATTTGATTCCCTTTTGTAATCATCTTTAGTCATCACATAAGTTCACATTAGCCTTTTACTAGACTCTTATGTAGACATCTTATCATAATAGCTCATATGTGTTCATAAGTGAGTAACAATCCTTTCACTTTATAGACACTTAGCAAGTGAGTAAACCTTTCACTTTACATTACACTATAATCATGAGAACTACCTTTCAATCATATAGCAATCATACCATAATATACATACATACTTCATAGCTAATTCAAGTGTAGAGGGTTAAGGATGAGGAAACTAGGTCATCAACACCACAACAACATATAGGTATAGCATCATTACAATCTAAGTAATTCACCTTTCATACTTGAGTTCAAAGAAGAACCAACCTTCATACCTTCTTGCCCCTTCGTGGGACATCCATACTTTAATTACCAAGCAATTCATAACCAATACATAATACAGGGTAATTCATGAAGTAATAACATAATCAACATCAATATAAGCAATTGACATATTCCCTTCATAGCCTTCAAGGTTTCATTCAAAGACTCAACCCTAATTTCATAGAAATTATACATAACCTAGGGTAGAATCTCATGAAAACATGAATTACATGACATAACATTCAATTCATAGCCTTCCATCAATATCCAATACAAACTAGGGTTAGAATTAGGAAAAGAAGGAAAACATGGATCTCATGGGGAATTCTTCAAGAAACCACCAATACAATATAAATTCATCCATAATTGTTCATATAACACCAATCAAAGTCATTTTATAACATCAATTTCACTATAGAAAGAAGACCCACATTTTTTGATTGAAAACCTAGAAATTGGAGATTTTGAAATTCATCTTGGGGCCTCTTGGGGAAAGGAATCCCAAGAGTGATAAGCAACCATACCTTATTGATGAATTAACCACGAAAATCCAAGTTGAAACCTTGGAGATTTGATCTTCTTCGTGAAGCTCCAATCTTCTTCAATGGAGTTCTTGAGAAGAGAGAGAGAGTAGAAAGAAGGAGGAACTTTAAGTTTAGATCTTTGGGGTTTGTGTTTGAGTGATAAAAGTGAGGTAAATTGACTTAAAAATCATTATATACACGTCCCTAAAGTACCCTAAATACCCCTCACTTAAATGGACTCTTTAATGAAGTAAAAATAGATTTCTAAATTTCTGCATTTTCGTCGCAGAACAAGTCCGCGACGCGGAGCTGTTCCCTGAAGATATTTAGAATTAAATTTCGAGACAGTAGAGTCCGCGACACGACCGCGTCGCGAATAAACTTTTTGCTCCTTGGGGGAGCAAGTCCGCGACGCGCTCTTATTCCCTCCAAGAGCAATTTGCAAGCTGTCTTGGCAGCTTGCTTGGCCAAGGTTGGGGTCCCCCTTGGGGACCCTTAGGCTGGTCCCGGGGGGTCGTATTCGAATGTTTTGACCCTATAAAAAATATTTACCTATTTTAAACCTTTTTACAAGATTATACCATCATACGACACTCCCAAACCTGCCCCAAAACCTAAGGACACACTAGAACACATTCTTTTCTAGTTTCCGGACGTCGTGGTCGTTTCTTGACGTTTAGACATTTACTCTTCCAAACCAAGTCAATTACATTAGTTTAGGTTTATAAACATCATTTTAACTATTTTTAAGTCATTATTCATAAGGTGAGGCTCTAACTTAATTCATAGAATTTTCGGGGTGTTACACAAGGTGCCATGTGTATGTGAGGCTGATGTATATTCATATAGTGCATGCCAGTCTATAACTTATCCTGTTGTTCATGGTAAGATTATTTATATTGGAAATTGATAAGTGGTCATAGGCCATTATTGCTAATGAATCCACTTAAGCGTAAAAACAACAAACCTAAAGAAATAAATGCTCCCTTCGATTCAAATGTTTGAGCCTAACAAATACTATTTCTTTCAATACACCCAACTCACCTTCCCTAAAAATATGTGTGGCCCTGGTCACTCCTTGGACATTGTGCACCTCAACTCAGGCTAAAAGCCTAAGTTGAGGGTGACTACTTCAGATGTTTGCCTTGATTTTGGCCCTGGTCTTCCCTAGGACATCTTGCACCTCAACTCATTCAAAATACATAAGTTGAGGGTGACTATTGTGAAGGACAACAACAAAAAAAGGGTATGAAAAGAGTCACATGTAGAGAAGAAAAAGTTGAGCAAAAATGTGAAGAATGGTGTGACTGAACAAAAAGAAACAAAAGAGTGAAATTACTTGAATAAAAAGATGAAGAAAATATGAAACAAGCAAGAATGTCAAGTCAAAGCCATACCCGCGCTTAAATAAATCATAAGGAGAAGAAAAGAAAACAAGATGATGTCAGTATTGATTATGCAAAAGGTAAAATAGCCAATGTAATGTCAAAAAGGGCAATAAAGTCACTTAATATCCAAATATACCACACCTGACCCTGAGCCTATGTTGCATGCTAAGAAAGTCCTATATTGATCCGAAGTAAGCAGTTAAGAAAGTCAAAGAGTAGAAAATAAGGGCAAGCCTATGGTATTGAGCACAAATTGTGTTTGAATTCACTTCTAAGTGTGAGTGTATACTGGGTCCCTAACTAAAACATCAAATTCTGTGTGAAAAAAGGAATTTCTTTGTGGTAAGGGCACAAGTCACATTGTTAAAGAGTTGGTATCTTGGTTATTATTGTCTGTGTATGTAAAAATGTTTGTTGGTATGTCTATGTAATGTTTTGATCTGCATGAGTTAGGTTGTTGAGTCTAAATAAAAGATTTACACTATGTTGAAAATAGCTAAAGAGGGTGATTGTTAGAAAATACCATGTGATTGCTTGAGTGTGTGTTGCTTCTGCATGAATGTCGTTTAGAGTTTGTGGTGTCGCTTGAGGACACGCAATAATTTTAAGTTGAGGGTGTTGATGTATAGTGAGTTTACGGTATTTTTGATGGTTTTAACTTGAAATTTTGCATGAATCTTAGGCATTTTGTTATTAGATGTGATGGTATTTTGATCTAATTTTGCAGGAAATAGGTTTTGGAGCAGTGGTGTTAAAAGTGTTTGAAACTGTTGTAAGTAGGCAACAAACGAGCCCACCTATGAGTCATCGTTCATTTGACGAGCCGTAGGTGGAAGGCATGGATGAAGGTTCTAGGAAAATGGACTAAGTGTGGAACCACGAAGACTACTGATTAGCCATAAGTCAGATGACGGATCGTCGATGATGAGTCGTCGATGACTTAAGAGAAGATGAGTTCCAGTACAAGAACAACGAGTCAAAAAGGTGGAATGTGCTTAGACCTACGAGCCATAGGTCATGACCGTCGTTGGCATCCACATTATTTTTGGCCAACTTCTAAGAAACAGTGGCACCCACGTGTTGTCGTTTGTGTGACACATCGCAGGTGGCCACCTGTTGACGGAACTGCCCAAACTAAATTTTTTTCCTTATCTTCCTTTTCCTACTTGGTTTAGGATTTATTTTCGATAAATAGTGGTTTTAATTTTTGTTTTTTGGGTTGTTAGACTTTTTGTGATACTTTGTTTTAGCTTTGGAAATTATTTTTGCAAACATTTTTGGCTTTTAATTGTTAATGTTTGGTTTATACAATTTGTGTTTGTTCTTCAATTCAAGATTCCATATTTAATCTATTCTAATTGTAAGTTCATTATTTATATTATTAACCCTATTATAATTTGTGATAATTCAAGAATGAATAGCTAAATCCACAACTAGGGTTGTGGGAACCATGAGTAATTAACAATGTAAGATTAATAATTAAGTAATTCTGAAATAGTGTTTATGCATGTATTGTTAATCCTTTCGTTTTGAATGCTTTTTAATGGTGTGCAACGTTAGAGATCACCTCATTCCTACTTGCCCAACCAAAGAAGTAATGAATAAGAAAGGGATTTAACAAACTAGATTTAGCGGGAAAATCCGCTGTTTAATAGCCTTACCCACCTACTGCGAGGGCTAATCTGGGTTAAGGGTAAGGGTTGGTAAAGCATACACCTGTAGACCGACCAAGTTGCGTGGTGAAATTCCCTACTTGGACGACCAAACACTTAGGAGATACCTAACTTACCAACCTTGCATGTTAAAACTAGGAAAAAGTTACTGTTATTAGGATTACTGCGTTAAAAACATGTGGGGAACACATGTACCCTAGTTTTCATCTCATATTGATATTGCAAATTGCGAATCCTACTTACTTGTTACTAAAAATAAATCAACTATTACTTTAATTAAAAATCCCCCCTTCTAGATCATATTCCTTGTAGGATAGATCCTAACCTCAGTTAGGTTCTTTATTTGGCAATGACCACTTATACGTCTTTAGGGAGGTGTAATTTGGGTGTATCACTTGGCGAGTCATTGACTCACTCCGCTAGTTGCCGACTGGTACTTCTTCTCACCTTTTCGTCCTTTATTTCAGGCTTTAGGTGTTTGAACCACAGTTGGCGAGCCCGATGAACATCGTCGTTCACGTTCAGTGAGTCGTCAAATATCACCTAAGATTACCTTTATGATATCTATTTCAGCTCATCTCTTTTGTCAATTTCATTGAGCTTATATTAATTCGATGATAGAGTTTGTCGAGTTACTATTTCATACTTCTTCTCACCGACTTGCCCTTAGCTTTTCAGTGTAAGATCTATCACTTTCGGTGAGGTCTGAAACATTTGGTGAGTTGCCAAATGCCTTCAACGAGCATCAATTTCGAATTTTCTTTGTTTTTGGCTTCTTTTTGCATGTATTTGTCCTTGCCTTTTCCTTAGGGCATTAATACCTACAAAACAAGAGTTAAACATAAGATATGGACATAAAATGAAATTTAAGGACGCTATTTGTTGAACTAAAATTCCTTAAATGAGTCCAAAAAATTTATGACTTATCAAGAACTCTTACTTAAATTTTTGTTTGTCCTCAAGTAAATCAAGAATTCAATCAGTTCAACAAGGGTGTTTACAAACAGTGCTTCTTGCGAGCCAACGTGCAAGTGCTATCACAAGGTTAACTTCAAGTTTATGGAATTTTCAATTGTGCACAAAATCCTTAAATGATCACTAGCTGGTATTAATTTAAGTCCAAGCTCACGAATGCTGACTCATCATACAAAGCTATGCTTCAATAAAAGTATTCAAGTTCCCTCACAACAAAAGATGGTTTCATGCTCTCACAAAGCACATCAACAATTAAGTTTGGAATCAACAGAACTGTTACACTCTCAAAGATAAATACATACATGTTTCAAACCATAGGTTTGCCCATATTTTTCAATCATCACATTGTCCAGATTTAGAAAGATCTAAAAGGTCCCTTTCAGGCTTGTAACGGAGCTGACGGAAAGTGTTTGATCAATTTTGTTCATAGTGACTTCACATTTTCGAAGCATTATTGTTCTCAACTTCACGTCTTCTCATTTTCTTTCATCCTTTTGACATAGAGACTCAACCTCATTTGATTCACAACATTATTTTCTTATTTTACTAATTACAAACCCCTTTTATTCAATCAGATACCATTAAAAAAATCAAAAAATCAATTTTTGACAAAAAAAATTTCTTTTCATTTTTTTAAATATTGATGGGTTCCATCTTTTTGCTTTAAGAACCAAAGATGAGTCTCACACTTTTTTTCACTCGAACTCTTTTCTTCTTCCTTACTACACTTGTTTATTCATACAAACCAATACTTCAAAAAGAATTTTTAGATTCGAAAGGAATTACATTTTAAGGCCAAGAGGTTTCATCATGTTTTCGAACAAAAGGCTAGGCTCAATTTGTGCCAATATGGGTGAAAATCCTCATAAGGTAGACACAATGTGGGTATGAAAATTGGGCTCACTCTCAAAACTTGTGCCTAAGATCATTTCTTGCATTCACCAAATTTAAACAATTAGACCAACAAGACAAATTTTAGGAATCCACACACATGCCATTCATGAAATCCTCACCACATAAGGCACTTCAAACATAATCATTGGACATTATTTTACAAACTTAAGATTGTGTGCAATGGCCATTGCAAGTCTCAAAATATGTACACAATTAGTCACAAAGATATGTTAGAAGTTCACGCAAGATTCATGCAATTTGAACTTCCTCATACATCCACACAAACACATCTCTCAGTGCATGTTTGGAGAAAGCTCTCAGCGCACAATAGCAAGGTAGCGATTGTGAGCTAAGAATACTTCACTATTGGCCCGCCGACAACAATCACCACCTGCGCACATACCCAAAATTGTCATACCAGCTACTGGAGCAACTGATAAGTTGTCACCCCTTACTTTTGGGGATTTTCTACCTTTGAAGTACCAGGCGACAGTGAAGGAGACTGATACTAGAAGCTTAGAGGATGACATCCAACTGGGAGATGTGGACAGAAAGGACACGACGAAGAGACGATTGCAATTTTCTAATACTGGCATGCCTACACAACCTACTCCTGATGCTCCAGAACATGTGAAAGGAAATCGCAGTAATAGTAAAACCGTGAACTTTATCCCCCCCTGTGATTAAGGAGGGTATACTTACCATTCAGATTGAGGAGGAGGATACCTGATAATGGGTTAAGGAGTGGGAAAATGCATTAATAGGGTATGTTATTGGGGGAAACCCTTCTGAAGCACAAATGACATAATTTATCAGGAATGTATGGGGTTTTGTTGAACTACCTAAGATTTTGTACCATGATGATGGGTACTATATTTTTAAGTTCCAAAACACCATTGATAGACAAAAAATGATGCAAACAGGGTTGTATTTCTATGGTAGCAAACCAATGATTCCGCGAAATTGGGAGCTGGACTTTAAATTGAATGCTGAAATGTATAATCAAATTCCAATTTGGGTGAAATTTCCCAGCTTACCTGTGGGGTACTGGCCTATTAGATCCTTGAGTAAACTTGCTAGTGGAATTGGGATACCATTATACACTGAAGGGTTCATTGCAAATGCTGAAAAAATATCATATGCTAGGGTATTGATTGAGGTGGACTTGGCTAAAAGCTTGCCTGATGTCATGGTAGTGGAAACACCTTCTGGTCCATGGGATCAGAATATTGAGCATGAATGGAAACCTAAGTTTTGTAATCAATGCATCATACTTGGACATAATGAGAATGACTGTTGGTACAAACATTCCTCCAAGGAGAAGGACATGGGAGGGGGAGTAAAATTTGACCATTAGAAGGGGAAGATGAAGGATATTAATAGGAAATTGGTGGCCAAATGGATGCCTGTTAAACCTCAAGATGAAAGTGAGATTATAGAAGAGATACACTAGATTCCTACAGATTAACCTGTGATAGATCCTGGACAGAGAGATGGTAAGCAACATGTTGAAGAGATAGCAGATGACACACTGATTGAAGAGGTAGCAATGCAGGGTAACTAGAATAGTGTTGTAAACTATATGCCATTCCTTCCAACATGATACTCACTACTTGAAATATAAGGGGCCTTAATCAAGGCCACCAACAGAAATAGCTAAAACTCTTTCTGAATAAGCATAGAATAGATATAATGGGATGCCTGGAAACAAGGGTTAAGGTAAAGAGAGTTGCACAAATTATTAATAGAGTAGCATATGGTTGGTTTAGTGTAAATAATTACAAGGATGATGCAAATCGAAGAATTTGGCTTATGTGGAAATCAACATTGAAGTTACAAATACTTGATATACAAGAGCAATTCATTCATTGCCTAGTTGAAGAACTAGGACTCCAGCTGAGATTATATTATATTGTTATCTATGCTAGGAATGAAGTGCAGAAGAAAGAAATGCTATGGAAAAATCTTATGCAATTAACTTTGCAAAACCAACTTCCTTGGATTATAAGTGGGGACTTTAACAGTGTTCTGAGATCTGATGATAGATTGGGATCTCCTGTCACTCAACAAGAGGTGCATGGATTCCAAAATGTTATTGATCATTTGCCGTAACATCAATAAAGGGATTGGAATGTCATTTTACTTGGCGCAACAAACAGGGAGGAAATAAGAGCGTCTACAATAAGATTGATTGGGCCTTTGGGAATATGGTTTGGCTGCAACAGTTTGGACATATAGAGGCAGAATATTTGAATCCTTCAGTATCCTACCATTCTCCCATCCTGATCAAATGTAAGCAGTATAACAACATTCATCCAAGGCCATTTAGGTTTTTTAATAACATGATGGAGCATCCTTATTTTTCTGAAAGACTGAGAAATGCTTGGGGTGATGGTGTGGAGAATATTAATATGAAGCAGGTGTGGGGGAAACTCAAGAATGTAAAACATCAAAGCAAGGACATAAACAACTATATGGTTTCATATAAGCACAAGTTGCAGGTACTAAGGGAAAAACTGGAGATAATCCAAGGCAAAATTCAGATTAGTAAACTGGATCAAGAGCTTATTAATCAGGAGAAACAAACAATCATAGAGTTGGAGAAATGGAGTAATATTGAAGAGGCTGCACTTAGGCAAAAATCTAGGGCAAATTGGATTGAACTTGGGGACTCCAACTCTAAATATTTCCATGCCCAGTGGAAGATAAGGTCTAGTCATAACACTATTACCTCCATTTGTACAGAAACTGGTCTAAAACTAACAGAGCCCTTAAAAATTGAAGCAGAGTTTATTTCTGTTTTCAAAAGGTTGATGGGGACAAAAGCATCTGAATTGAAATGTTTAAATACTGGAGTGGTTAGAGGTAGTCCATGCCTAACTATCATGCAGCAAAGAGAGCTCATACACGGAATAACAAATGAGTAGATAGTGGAGTCCATAAAGAGCATGCCCAAGGACAAGGCTCTAGAAGTAGATGGTTTTCCCATTGAATTCTTTACAAAGAACTGGAAAGTGGTTGGAAAGGATGCTATAGCAGTTGTACTACATTTTTTTCAGACTGGTAGGATCTATCATTCTATTAATGTTACAGCAGTAACTTTAATTCCTAAAGTCAAAGCTCCAACAAAGGTTAGTGATTATAGACCTATTGCTTGCTGCACCACTTTATATAAAATCATAGCTAAGGTTTTAAGTAATCGACTGAAGCTAGTGATTTCTGGTCTTGTTGATAAAGCTCAATCAACTTTTGTGGAGGGTAGGATTATAGTTGATAATATCATGGTCATTCATGAAATATTCAAGAGCTATAATAGAAAATGGATTTCACCTAGATGTGTGTTAAAGGTGGACCTAAGGAAGGCATATGACACTTTGGATTGGGGTTTCTTGGAGAGGTTGATGAGTGATATGGGGTTTCAAGCAAAGTTTGTGCAATGGATCATGAAATGCATATCTACAATATCATATTCTTTGCTTTTGAATGTTGGCTAACTGAACCTTTTCCAGCACATAAGGGGCACAAACAGGGGCATACTATCTCTTTGTATTGGGTATGAGGTATTTTGGAAGGGAACTCAAGCAAATGGCAACAAATGTGGACTTTAATTATCATCCCAAGTGTGAAAGACTGAACAACATTCACATTTGCTTTGCTGATGACTTATTGATGTATTGTAGAGCTGACTTAATATCAGTCAAATTGATGTATGCTGGCTTTAGGAATTTTTTTGAGGCATCTGGCCTACAAACAAATACAGAGAAAAGTTCCATATACATTGTTGGGGTGACTGATCATACAAACCAAAGCATAATTGAAGCATTGTGATTCATTGAGGGAACTTTACCATTCAGATACCTAGGAGTGCCTCTAGCATCTTAAAAACTTGGACTTAATGCATACCTCCCCTTAATTGAGAAGATAACTGCTAAAATCACCTGTTGGTTTGCCAAACTACTGTCATATGCAGGGAGATTACAATTAATCAAAGAAGTCCTTTTTGGAGTACATGCTTATTATGCTTAGATTTTTCTTTTACCCAAGAAGGTAATCAAGACAATTGAACAACTCTGTAGAACTTTTCTATTGACTGGTATTGTAACAGTATAAAAGAAAGCTCTAGTGTCTTGGGCAAACATCTGCCTACCAGGAGCAGCAGGACGACTTAATATAATGAACCTATGCACTTGGAACAAAGCAACTATTCTTAAACTTCTATGGGACATAGATAGAAAGAAAGATTGTTTATGGGTGCAGTAGGTTCATAGTTACTACATCAAAACTGGAGACATGTATCTAGTAAGGATCCCCAGGAATGCATCTTGGGTGGTTAGAAAAGTGTTGGAGGCAAGGGAGTAGCTGAAGATCAGAAGTCATAGTCATGGGACAATATCAGAGCAACTGCAGGGTATACAACTAGGGGGAAAGCTCTCAATACATAAGATGTATATTTCACTGCTGCCAGACCATCCTAAAGTTGCCAGGAAATATCTAACAATGCATCCAAGGATACACCCAGGCATAGATTTATCCTATGGTTGGCCATACAATATAGACTTGCAACAGTTGAAAGACTATCGAAGTTTGGAATTAATGTGCCACCAGAATGTGCTTTCTGTGAATTGCACATGGAAACATTTGCACACTTATTCTTTGAATGTCGAATTACCATAAACATTTGGAGGTAGGTACTACAATGGTTGGGGCATAGCAGACAACCCATGAGATGTGAAGATGAAGTGCACTGGATACGCCAAATAGTTAAGAAAAAAGGTGGAACAGCAGAGATAACAAGTTGTGCTTTTGCAATGGTAATATATAAGTAAAGGCAAGCTAGAAACAATGCTCGATTTCAAAGGAAAACATTCCAGCCAGAATTGTTGATTAAAGACATGGTGATCCATCTACACATACGAGGCAGAAAAAATGCAATTTGGAGAAGGAGACTACAAGAGATTTCCAACTATCCTGATTAAATTTTCTAATTTTACTTAGTTTTAATGAGATGATTGTAAATAGAGCAGCTTGTCTAGGCTGTCTAAACTAACTTGTATATTTTGGTTTGAATGAAATATATATGCTAGTTAAACAAAAAAAAAATGTTAATCATGATCGATAATTTTCGTTTTTTCTTTACTCTTTCTCATTATCACAGTAGTTTTGATAAGAAATATTCAAATGTTCACAATAACTGTGCAAGCTTTTTAATCATCCAAACCAATCACAACCATTCTAGGGAAATAGATAAATATAGTAAAACATCACTACAATTTAAAACCAACATTCCACAATACTATATATATACTACTAAACAAAATTATGAAGTTATTTAATACAACCCAAATATAATAAACAAAACAAAACAATGAAATACAACCAAAAAGGCTAGGCACTAGCAAGGGCCCTCAACCTACCATAAAGAAAACAACAGTTTCCTCAATGTGGAATCAAAATAAATGCATTAATAAGTAAGGATAAAGTGAGGATACCCCTATCAGGCTAAGCTCGAGGAGAACTCTGGCTCTATGGCTCAACGAAGGAATTATCAACTTAATATTAGTGCCCGATGCATCGATGGGGGGGATAGGATCTGGAGGATGGGTCTCACTCCGACCAATGACGAAGTTCTCCTGAAGAGAGTGATCCATGCCAACCTATACAAATGAAACCTCCAAATCCTTCAACTCCACATAAGTGTCCTCTCCTTGCTGCTCATCTATCAAGAACTCCACCCCATTTGTCTCCAGAGCGGAGTCCTCATCATTCACACCAACAACCCTCTAAGCTATATCCAGTTTCTCATCAACTATTGGGAGGGAAGGAGGCTCGGTCACCGAAACACCGGGAAGGGGTACCTAGCCCCTAAGTATAGTAATATACATGGACTTGAGCTCGTCCACATCCTTCCTCAACACTACCACATTAGGCTCATCCACATCCTCCCTCAACACTACCACACTAGCCTTCAAGGCTGTAAAATCTTTTTACTTGCCCTCAACTTTTTCACTCTTCTCAAACCGATCAGTAAGGGTATCAAATCTCTTCCCAAATTCAATCAAAAGGGTGTGGTGATCCTCTATCTCAGCCCGAAGGGGAGAAAGAGAAGCCTCAATGGATGTGGAAATCATAGCGGGGACCTTCTCTAGATGAAAAAAATCTAACAACTGTCATATTAGTAAGGTTGCCCATTCGGTAAACTATGGCCTGTGTTAACGCTAGCCTGGATGTAGAGGGAGGTTCAATAGAAGTTGAGGTTGAGACTGTAGCCATACCTGAGGGCCCCGTAGTAGGAGAGGAAGGTGCATGATCAACCTCCAAGGTAGCAAGATCTACCTTTGGGGTAGTGTCAATTGGTGGTGGGTTCCTCCTTGAAGTATCATGCCTTAAGTAATCTGTCTTGATCCATCAAATATCACTAGATGAGGCTAGAGTAATCTTCATATCATAGCCTCCATTAATAACACTCTAGATAACTCACACAACTAGTAATCAAATCAAGGAAAAGCAATAAGGTTTGTTCTTGTCTGGACCTCAAAATATTCTTCTCCATAATGATATTACCTATATTTAACCTCCTTCTCAAGATGAACACTCAAAAATACAACCTTGGGTAGGCGAAGGATTGACTCATTTTGGGATTATGTGAAAGAGTTGCCGATGAATCCGAACCAATATCTAGCCACAACATTCAAATCATTCTTTTAAATATTCACCCCATCAACAATCTATGGGGGAGTCATGCCAGACAACAATGGTGCAAACTATCCTTTCAAGTCATTGAGAGGGTGTTTCATCCTCTTTCTGTATAAAGTCGTGTCATTGTCTCTATCGCCTAATATATCATTGATCGACCTGACCCCACATTGGACCATTTTCCTTGAACTTCAACCTTATCAAGTGGTTTATAAAAAAACTCCTCTTATTTTTTTTGGGAACACCCGAGCATAAACCTAAAACGTTCTTAGACCAAGTGGGGACTTATGACGTCCTAGTCAAAGTAAATTTCTCAAAAACGTGGTACCAAATGGTATTCCACACTACTGGATACCCATCTATAACCCCATTAGTCGACAATTTTTTTTCTTCTAGTATGGTTCTTATCCTGACTGCCTTCAATCTATTCATGGAATGCAGAGAAAGTACCGGCACTACCCGAGGTATGACATTGGCTAACGGGTCATGTATAGCCTTAGAGCATATTTCATTTCTCCTCCTTTGGGTATCTAGAGACTTGACTGACTATGGAATTGGGTAGGTACTCTCTCATTAAGCTCTTCATCGACGTTCTCATCATCAGTCCATGAAAAAGCCAACGACTCAATTTCATAGTCAGACGTAGTTGTATCTTTATCTATCAACTTTCCCTTCCCTTCCGCAAAAGAGCATGGGGTATTGTGATAAATGAAAGAGGAGCATTTCCTCCCTAAAAGGGAAGAACAGAGCCTCCAATGGGAGGTCAGAGCAAAGGCAAGAGGCATACATCTGAAAGAGAGGCTGCTAACTCCCAGAATTCCTTATCTGAGCCTGAGTATGAACATCCATTACAGTGTCGGAAGGCTGAGATCCGTGCTAGATCTCACCCTGACGCAGCTAGAGTCCATTCAGTTTCCACCCCAGCAGATTCAGTGCCAGCTCTGGCACCTCCTGTAGCTCCTGTACCACCAGTGGTTCCTCCTCCACGGCTACTTAACAGACTGAAAGCTAATGGATTGTGAACTATCCTCGAGGAGAATATGTTATCTATAGAGGGCCTTGAGGGCAGATACTCTAGGGAGAGGGATACCCTCTATTTTCATGATTTGAGCAGTTCACCAGGCCCCAGGGCCGCTACATTCCTACATGGGTCTGGGAATTTTACTCAGCATATGGTGATCTGGTACCTAAGAGGAAAAAATGGCTATTGAGTTCAGACCGGTGGGGTCCATTATGGTACGGGGATAGTAGTGCACTATAGCCGTGATCACATCAATGCAATACTTGACAGGGGGTATGACTTTGACTACCCCAACCTGGCTCCCACTACAACATAATTAGATGAGCTCAAGGGCTGGCTGGCGCCCATCATCTCAGACACCACCCCGAGGTGGATAGAGGCAGGAGTTCCAATCGAGAAGAGGGACTTAAGTGTAGTAGCACGTTATTGGTTCGGATTCATCAGCAATTCTATTATGCCCTCCCAGAATGAGTATGTTCTCCGTCATCCTAAGTAGGCATTCCTTGGGTCGATTATTTCTAAGAAGAGCATTGCCATGAGGCTTATTATTAAGTAGAAGATGACCGTGAGGGCCAAGCAAAGGCAGACTTCCTTACCATTCCCGGTCTTGATCACAGAGTTATGCCGGCCTGCTGGAGTTCCCCGGGATGTAGCTAGAGATATTGAGGTCACTCCCTTGTCCTCCAAAGATATCAGGCAGATAAAGGCCAAATACACTCGAGAGGAAGCCAAAAGAAGGAGAGTAACTCCGGTGGATACATCCCCAGAGGTAGACATTGATTTGATACCTATAAGGGCATCTTTTCCTACTCTCGCCCCTAGACCTCCAGGTAAATCTTCTCTAACTTCTTCTTCTTCACAGGCTCTGGGAGCCTTGACCTCTGCCCAGCCTGTCAGGATCACTCAGGCTATGATCATGAAGATGGGGGCACATAGCCTAGTCAACTGATGTGAGGGTAACTCAACTAGAGAGATCTATCCCATGGATGATCGAGAGTGCCATCATTGCTGCACTTACCCGCCTCCAGACTTCCATTGACACTCTCACTGAGAGAGTTGAGACTTATGAAAGCAGATAGGGGGAGAACTCTGAGGTTACAACTTTAAAAGCCTAAGTTGTAGATCTGAGGAAAGAGGTAGGCTATCTAAAGTCTATTGACTTTAGTTCACTACTGGAGGCCGCTAATGATGTTGATGTCCCAAAAACTTCTGAGATTCCTCCAGCTACCACCGGAGATGTACATAGGGATGGCAAAACAGCTGATGAGTCGGAGGTAGAGACCGACGAAGAGTAGATTGAGATAAGAGAGGAGAGCATATATGGAGACCTGTCAGATCTAGAAGAGACGATTGTACAATCGATGATCTAGACATCGCTGACAAAGACGTCTATGGAAGGCCTTAGTGGAGTTGGTATTACTTCTGAGGTGACTCCGGGCACTGATGCCCAAGTTCAGAGCACTACACCGAGCACTGATGCCCCGACAGACGGAGCAACTGCTTAGACATGATGCCTTTTTACCTCCCTCTCTGTCTTATTTTTATTGACTTTTGAATTTTTTTTGCTTGCATTTCAGGACAAATAACTTTTTTTTTGTGGTAGGGTGAGGCCCACCTTTTGTGACTATTGTTCTGTCTATATATTTGGGTTTTTGAGCTATAAATTGTGTTGATACTGCATTTTGTGGATGATTGAGCTGGTAGCTCCTTATTATTAATGGTAAATGATTTTTGGACCCTTCCAAAAAAAATTGTGTCGCCTCATGTTTGTGTTTAAATTTGGCTATTCTTTTGCAAATGTGAGTACTGGTCTTGATCAATACCGATGACTGAATAATGCTCATATCGAACAAAAATGAATGTGTGGCTATGATAATGCCAACTGAAGTTGCATAGACAATATGTGAATTCTTTACATATCGTTGTGACTAGCCAATTATCAAATTGAGTCTTTTGTGATAAACATTGCACACTAGCAAAAGCGTTGAGTCTTGTTCGACGTTGGTGTCAATGCCTTATGTGATCAACTAACCGTGAACCATGTGTGATGACACCAAGAATTTTCCCCATTGGCCCCGCTCACTAAGTGATGCAAGCTCTTGAGATGATCTTAGGCAACTTTGAAGACTGAAATAATTTGACATTATAGCTCTTTTTCTGGCCTACCTTGTGAGTGTGTGAACTTAGTTTGAATACCCTTTGAGCCTTAGCCATTTTCTTGGAAGAAACTTGATGAAATTATGACCTTTCTTTATCCATTACCCTTAATCCTCATGATTTGTAGTTTGTTTGAATAGCCAACTTAGGCCAAAAGCCTAAGTTGGTGGTGTGGTGAAAAGAGAAGGTAAATCAATAAATGCAAAGAAGTCCCCTTGACCCATGATTTTGATAAATATGGAACCCCTCCATACAAAAAAAAAGATAAAAAAGAAGAAAAGAATGAAAAAGTAAGGGAATGAAATAGTTGAGGAATAAAGTTGTAAAGTGAAAAGAAAATGGGGTATCCAACAGTCCATGGAAGATGAATAATGGGGTGGATTTTGAGCATGAATGAGAATGATGAAGAAAAGGAAATGAAGTGTTGTTCATACCATATTTCATGAGGATTACAACCATTGAGCCTAAATGACCATACCTTTGCACTTAGCCCCATTACAAGCCTTGAAAAGACCTTTTTGATCTTGAGTGAGCTAAAACAATTGTTGGTTGGAAAATAAGGGCAAACTGATGATTGAAGTCATGCATTGTGTTTATATTTTTAAGTATGAGTGTTGATTGTGATTCCTGAGCTTTAAATTGTTGAACCATTGTGTGTGAATATGGAATCATTCTTTGTGTGAGGGCATTTGAGTACCTTTATTGAGCTTGAACTTGCATTAGAAGCAAGTATTGTGAGCTTGAGAATCTTTGATAATGGTGAGTCACAACTTGAATCTTTGAGTGCACAACTGATCCTTACAAGAATAAGTTGAGTCTTTTTGTGTACATTCATGATTGAGTCTTGTGTAGCACTATTTGAGACATCCTTTTTGAACTGCTGAACTTGAGTTTTACTTGAGGACAAGCAAAAGTTTAAGTTAGGGGTGCTGATGAGTCCACGATTTGGACTCATTTTGGGCTTTATTTGGATATATTTAGTGTCCTCAAATTCTTATTTTGTGCCAATAACTGTTGTAAAATCCTTGATTTCCAGGTATTTGGATTTAGGAACAAGGCATGGACACTAATGGTCAAAAAGGAACAAGGAAGCTAAAAGAAGGTCTGATGATTGCCTAATCCATTGGGTGAGTCACTGAGTGACCATCGTCTCTCTTAAAGTTCCAGTGTGTCAAGCCTTGAAGGAGAAAATCAAATCGGGGAGAAGAAGGAGTTGTCGACGTCTTGCCGAACAGTTCCGCGATGCAGTGTTTGATCACCCAAAGTTACAGAACTTGAGGATGCTGAAGGCCAAAGAAAAAAGGCGATCAAACTGACCAAAGGGCTGATCTTCGAGTTAATCGGCTATCCCGACTTACTGCGCCGAATGGTCCTTCGCAACATAATTTTTGCAACTATAAATACATTTTTGAATTATTAGTTTAAAAAGAAGTTTTCATAATATAGAATTTTTGAGTTAGAACTTCGAGTTTGGAGACAACTTTTTCTTAGCTTTGAAAAATTGAAGTTTTCCAGTTTTGAGAAATTGGAAGTGGGTTTGTGAGATTCTTCAATTTGGACCTTTGTAAAGAAAAAATTAATCTGACCTAGTTGATGGAAACACAATTTGGTAAGGATTTCTATCTTTTTATGATGTCAAGCTAAAACCCAATTCTGGGGGTGTGATTATGTGATTATGGGTTGATTTAGTTTATGGGTATTGCTAATTGATAGTTTAAATGTTGTTTAAAAGTGATTTCAATCAGTAATTGTGGTTTAATTTAAAGGGTTGTAGTTGCAAATGCAATTCTACCTTAGTGTTTTTGGCTTGCTCGAGAGAGAGGTTTTAAAACCAAGATTACTGATTTTATGGTCTGTGGGTATTGGGTTGTCATGGGTTCAACTTGAGAGAGTGAATCCTAAACCCTTTTCCACACATTCATCTCGAGAGAGTGAATGGACTAAAGTGTAGGCTGTTCTTAATTTCTGCTTGTTGGTGTTCGACAGAAATCGACTTGATTCATGGTATATTGTTCAAGAGAAAGTTTATCGCCACTAAAGTCTAGCTTATTCACAAATTTACATCTATTTACTATTAGTTGCAATTACCCATTTGACTCCTTAGCCTATAATCCAATAACATCCCAAGAACCTGTCTCATTACTTGCTAATTCATGTTATTTGTTGTTGTTGTAGCTGATAGTTAAAACCAAACCCCTCTTATTTGACACTTGTGTCACCCCTTAACTTGAATTATATTTTTATTCGTAAATATATATCTTTTCCTATGATTGACTTGAACATATTCGTGCTTTGCTCTTTATTCTCAAACATGTACCACTCCCTGTGGGATTCGACCCCAACTCATTTAGTTGGGTTATTATACTGACTAGCGATCGTTGACACTTAAATTGGATGAAGTGTCCTTGAAATGTTAATCAAAATGGTGCCGCTACCGGGGAGTGGTATTCGTTGAGAATCTTTAGTTAAGTTGAACTTTGTTCTTGTTAGTTATAGTTGAATCTACTTACTTTCAGTTTTGGTTTTCGTGTTGTTTGTTGAGCATAATAAAGGAGCATGTCTTGTAGCAATGGTGACCAAATGGACCTCTCTCTTTTGAGAATGATGATTCTTAGGGATAACATCCTAATTTTCAGGAAAATACAAGGTGAGTCAATCCATGAGCTATGACTGACATTTAAGTCACTATTGCTACAGTGCCCAACTCATGAAAACTCAGATAACATGCTATTGGACTGCTTATATCGAGGTCTTGGTCCGGAAAATAGAGGAGTGGCTGACCAAATGTCTCCAGGGGGTCTCTCACGACTACCCTATGCAATAGCAACCCAACTCCTTGATCACATGGCCAAGACCAACAAGGAGACAGAGAAGGACCAGATTTTGGCCACACTGTTAACTCAGCTGGATCTAGTGGCCAAAAAGATCATGGAATTGGAAGCACCAGTCAAAAAGCAAGACCGGTACATTCCCCCTCACGAGGGTATAAAGCCCAAAGTTTACGAGGGTGGACAAATAGAAGAGATACTCTCTATCATTCTTCACAAAGTCGAAGAGCACGACAAAGTGTTGAAAAGAAAATGTCTCAGTGTTGAATGAGATGACTGCTTCCCATTCCATAATTGTTGAGCTGCTGGAGACCCAAATGGGTCACGTGTCGTCTCGTCTCTACCTCAAAAATCACAATCGAGTGGGGAAGTCATGCCACGATGTTAACTAAGGCGCTTCTTGGGAGGCAACCCAAGGTTTTATCGCTTTATTTTTGTTTTAGAAATAATCGTGTGTTGATTTTGCAGGTAGAAGTGTAGAATGTGTTTGAAAAGTGTAGGTTGGCGATCCAAAAGTCTAGTCGGCGACTCGCGAAGAGGTCGTCGAGCCCGACATGGACCACTATTGGACTCAAGACACTTTTAAATTAGAGTCTGTAAAACTCTTAGAGCCGAGTAGCAACTTGGCAAATTGCCGATCAAGTCGGCGATCATGACCTAGTCCCCGTTTGAACCCCCACATTAATTGGAGGTCACGTAAAACTCAGCGAGGTACGTGCCCACTCGGCGTGTCACCGAGTGGGTCAACGAGCAAACCTTATGTCACCGAATGGGTGAGAACTGGACGGTTCTTAAAGGCAAAAGGTTTAAACTTTCAAACTCTTTCAGTTTCCCTCACTTTTAAACTTTCCAAACTCACACCCGCATTATATTTTTAAGTAATATCCTAAGCTTCTCTCTTAGCCCTTTTCTCAGCCTATTCTAATTTCACTATTCTATATTTCTTGCACTTTTGTCGCATTTTAGTCATCGTATTTGTGTTCGTAGTTGGATTACTTTGCCACCTAGCATTTCAAAGAATTTATTCGATATCTAAGGTTGGTTTTCTGAACCCCGAATTCAATTTTAGCAATTTTGATTCATTCGCAAATTAGTTTTATCTTAGTGAAGTGTGTTGGGCCTCTCTGATCGTAATTGTAGATGTGTGTTTTTTTAAATTTGAATATCATGCCTTTAATGCCTTTAATGATTAATTCCCGAAGTTGTCGTACCTTAAAATTGATAAAAATAGTGGAGTTGTGCTTGTATGTTGTTGGGTCTAGTCGGGTGAAGTCTAAGTAACCCATATTTGTGTTTAATGACGTATTTTGCCCAGTGATGGAACTTTTGACGTCATTCTTAAGAACAAAAGTCATCAAATGGCGAAAATTAGCCAAACCGGGAGAAGTCTGAATATCCTGGGGCCATGGGTGTAATGGGTCTTAACTTAATTGTAATAATGCATGTTTTGATTTTGTTTTCGGGGGCTGCGGGGTTGAATTTGGGAAGTTGGGTTGAAAGTAGGCATGTTGGTTCATTTGGCTAGCTAGGTTCAGCTCGCCGAACTATTCGGCGGTTCGCCGAAGTTCCCTTATCGCCTTTAACTTCATGCTTTATCTTGAAAAATGTTCTGTAACCTTCGGCGATAAGCCTGAGTTCGCCGAGTGCACTCGCCGACTTGCCGACTCACCGACTTGCCGAAGGGCTTCCTTCATCGCCCTTTGTCCGTGCCCCAAATCCTTAAAAGCACTGTAAATTTGAGCAAGCTAGGCCTAGCACGCCGAATATTGTCAGTGATTCGTTGAAAGGGCCTTCCCATCGCCGACAAGCCTTTTGTATGAGAAATTTTTGAGCCAATCCTTTCGGTGAGCTCGATCTGGCCCGCCAAAGTGATTCGGCAACTCGCCGACTGGTTCGGTGAGTCTGTCTGCAACTCTTTTATTTAGTGTTGTTGCGCGTATTACTTCTAACTTTTCCTGATTTTTGCAGATATGGCAAGGACAAATCTCGACATGCCATCCCGCAAAAGAGCACGGGGTATTGTGATAAATGAAAAGGGAGCAAATCCTCCCAAAAAGGGAAGAACAGAGCCTCCAACGGGAGGTCAGAGCAAAGGCAAGAGGCCCACATCTGAAAGAGTGGCTGCTGACTCCCGGGCTTCCTTATCTGAGCCTGAGTATGACTAGTCATTACAGTCTCAGAGGGCTGAGATTCCTGCTAGATCTCACCCTGACGCAGCTAGAGTCCCTTCAGCTTCCACCCCAGCAGATTCAGTGCCAACTCCGGCACCTCCTGTACCTCTTGTACCACCAGTGGTTCCTCCTCCACGGCTACTTAACAGACTGAAAGCTGATTGATTGTGAACTATCCTCGAGGAGAAGTGGTTATCTACATATGGACTTTAGGGCAAATACTCCAGGGTGAGGGATACCTTCAATTTCCACAGATTTGAGCAGTTTACCAGTCCCCGAGGCCCCTACATTCCCACATGGGTCTGGGAATTTTACTCAGCATATGGTGATCTGGTACCTAAGAGCAAGAAGAAGACCATTGCGTTCAGACCAATGGGGTCCATTATGGTACAGGGGATAATAGTGCACTGTAATCGTGATCACATCAGCGCGGTACTTGATAGGAGGTCAGACTTTGAATACCCCAACCTGGCTACCACTATAGTATTATTAGATGAGCTCAAGGGCTGGTTGGCACCCCTCATCTCAGACACCACCCCGAGGTGGATAGAGGCAGGAGTCCCGATCGAGAAGAGGGACTTGAGTGTAGCTGTATGTTATTGGTTTGGATTCATCAGCAACTCTATTATGCCCTCCCAAAATGAGTCTGTTCTCCGTCATATTAATGTGGCATGCGTTGGATTGATTATTTCTAATAAGAGCATTGACATGGGGTTTATTATTGAGCAAGAAATGGACATGAGGGCCAATCAGAGGGATATTTCCCTACCATTACCGGTCTTGATCACGGAGTTATGTCGGCGTGCTGGAGTTCCCCGGGATGTAGCTATATATATTGAGGTCACTCCCTCCTCCTCCAAAGATATCAGTCATATAGAGGCTAAATACACTCGAGGGGAGGCTGAAAGAAGGAGATCAGCTCCGGTGGATACATCCCCGGAGGTAGACATTGATTCGATACCTACAGAGGCATCTTTGCCTACTCCGGCCCCCGAGACTTCAGGTACATCTCCTCTGACTTCTTCTTCTTCACAGGCTCCAGGTGCCTCTACCTCTGCCCAGCCCGCCAGGATCACTCAAGCTATGATCCTGAAGATGGGGCACCTAGCCTAGTCAGCTGGTGTGAGGGCGACCTACTAGAGAGATCTATTTCATGGATGATTGATAGTGCCATCCTTGTTGCACTTACCATCCTCTTGACTTCCATTGACACCCTCACTGAAAGAGTTGAGGTTTGTGAGAGCAGACGGAGGAGACCTCCGAGGTTACCGCTTTGAAAGCCGAAGTTGCAGATCTGAGGAAGGATGTGGACTATCTAAAGTCTACTGAGTTTACTTCACTACCGGAGGACATTGATGATGTTGATGTCCAAGAGACTTCTGAGATTCTTCCGTCTACCACCAGAGATGTGCATAGGGATGGCATAAAAATTGAGGAGTCAAAGGCAGAGACCGACGAGGAGCAAATTGATATGAGAGATGAGAGCATACATGGAGACCTACCAGATCTAGAGAAGATGATTGTACATTCGATGATCCAGAAATCATTGACAGAGACGTCTATGGCAGGCCCTAGTGGAGCCGGTATTACTTTTGAGGTGACTCCGGGCACTAATACCTAATTTCAGAGCACTACACCGGGCACTAATGCCCCGACAGACGGAGTGACTTCTTAGATAGGATCCCTTTTTACCTCTCTCTCTGTTTTATTTTTATTGACTTTTGGATATTTTATTTCTTGCATTTGAGGACAAATAGCTTTTGTTTGTGGTAGGATGAGGCCCACCTTTTGTGACAATTGTTTAGTCTATATAATTGGGTTTTTGAGCTATAAATTGTGTTGATACAGCATTTTGTGGATGATTGAGTTGGTGGCTCCTTGTTTTTAATTGTAAATGATTTTTGGACCCTTCCAGAAATTTTTGTGCCACCTCTTGTTTATGTTTGAAAGTGGTTGTTCTCTTGCAAATTTGAGTACCGGTCTTGATCAATACCGATGACTTGAATAGTGCTAATAATCGAACAAAAATGAATTTGCAGCTACAATGAAGCCAAATGAAATTACATAGACAATATGTGAAATTTTTGCATCTCGTTGTGACTAGCCAATTATCAAATTGCGTCTTTTGTGATGAACATTACACACTAGCAAAAGTGTGGAATCTTGTTTGATATTGGAGTCAATGCCTTGTGTGATGAGCTATTCGTGAACCATATGTGATGACACCTAGAATTTTCTCCTGTCATCCTGCTCACTAAATGATGCAAGCTCTTTAGATGATCTTAGGCAACTTTGAAGAGTGTGAAACAATTTGACATTATACCTCTTTTTGTGGTCTACCTTGTGAGTGTGTGAACTTCGCTTGAATACCCTTTGAGCCTTAGCCCTTTTCTTGAAAGAAACTTGATGAAATTGTAACCTTTCTTTATCCATTACCCAAAATCTTCATGAATTGTGGTTTGTTTGAATAGCCAACTTAGGCCAAAATCCTAAGTTGGGGGTGTGGTGAAAAGAGAAGGTAAATTGAGAAATGCAAAGAAGTCCCCTTGACCCATGATTTTGAGAAAGATGGAACACCTCCATACAAAAAAAAGAGAAAAAGAATAAGAGAATGAAAAAGTTGTGGAATGAAGTTGTAAAGTGCAAAGAAAATGGGGTGTCCAACAGTCCATGGAAGATGAATAATGGGGTCACTTTTGAGCATGAATGAGAATGATGAAGAA
>NW_006239003.1:1078162-1092300 GCF_000226075.1 Solanum tuberosum
TGTTGTTCATACCACATTTCATGAGGATTACAGCCGTTGACCCTAAATGACCATACCTGTGCACTCAGCCCCGTTACAAGCCTTGAAAAAACCTTTTTGATCTCGAGTAAGTTGAAACAATTGTTGGTTGGAAAATAAGGGCAAACCTATGGGTGAAATCATGCATTGTGTTTATCTTTTTATGTGTGAGTGTTGATTGTGATTCCAGAGATTTAAATTGTTGAACCCTTGTGTGTGAATGTGGAATCATTCTTTATGTGAGGACATTTGAGTACCTTTGTTGAGCTTGAACCTACATTTGTAGCAAGTATTGTGAGCTTGAGAATCTTTGATAATGGTGAGACACAACTTGAATCTTTGAGTGTACAATTGATCCTTGCATGAGTAAGTTGAGTCTTTTTGTGCTTGTGTAGCACTGTTTGAGACATCCTTTTTGAAATGTTGAACTTGAGTTTTACTTGAGGACAAGCAAAAGTTTAAGTTGGGGTGTTGATGAGTTAATGATTTGGACTCATTTAGGGCTTTATTTGAATATATTTAGAGTCCTCAAATGCTTATTTTATGTCAATAACTAATGTAAAATCCTTGATTTCCAGGTATTTGGATTTAGGAACAAAGCATGGACACTAATGGGCAAAAAAGAACAAAGCGGCTGAAAGAAGGAAGAAAAGAAGACCTGATGATTGCCTAATCCATTGGGTGAGTCGGCAAGTGGCCATCGTCTCTCCTAAAGTTCCAGTGTGCCAAGCCGTGAAAGAGAAAATTAAATCGGCGAGAGAAAGGAGAAGTCGGAGTGTCGCCTAACGGTTCCGTGATGCAGTGTTTGATCGCCCAAAGTTATAAAACTTGAGGATGCTGATGGCCTAAGCAAAAAGGCTATCGAATTGACCAAAGGGTGGATCGCCGAGCTGATCGGCGATCCAAACTTACTACGCCGAATGGTCCTTCGCAGCATATTTTTGGCCACTATAAATACATTTTTGAATTATTAGTTTGAAAAGAAGTTTTCATAATATAGAATTTTTTAGTTAGAACTCTGAGTTTGGAGAAAAAACTTTTCCTTAGCTTTGAAGAATTGAAGTTTTCCAATTTTGAGAAATTGGAAGTGTGTCTTCGAGATTCTTCAATTTGGACCTTTGTAAAGACGAAATTAATCTTACTAGTTGATGGAAACATAATTTGGTAACGATTTCTATCTCTTTATGATGTCTAGCTAAAACCCCAATTCTTGGGGTGTGATTATGTGATTATGGGTTGATTTAGTTTATAGGTATCTCTAATTGATAGTTTTAATGTTTTTTAAAAGTTATTTCAATCCATAATTGTGGTTTAATTTAAAGGGTTGTAGTTGCAAATGCAATTCTACCTTAGTGATTTTGGCTTGTTCAAGAGAGAGGTTTTAAAACCAAGATTATTGATTTGATGGTCTGTAGGTATTGGGTTGTCATGGGTTCAGCTCAAGAGAGTGAATCCTAAATCCTTTTCCACACATTCAGCGAGAGAGAGTGAATGGACTAAAGTGTAGGATGTTCTTAATTGCTGCTTGTTGGTGTTCGAGAGAAACCAACTTGATTCGAGGTAAATTGTTTGATAGAAAGTTTATCCCCACTAAAGTATAGCTTATTCACTGATTTACAACTATTTACTATTGGTTGGAATTACCAAGTTATCTACCTTTGCCTATAATCAAATCACATCCCAAGAACGCGTCTCATTACTTGCTAATTCGTGTTATTTGATGTTGTTGTAGTTGATAATTAAAACCCAAACCCCCCTTATTTGACACTTGTGTCACCCCTTAACTTGAATTATATTTTTATTCGTAAATATCTATTCCTATGATTGACTTGAACATATTCGTACTTTGCTCATGATTTTCAAACACGTACCACTCCCTCTGGGATTCGACCCCAAATAATTTGGTTTGGTTATTATACTGACTAGCGATCGTTGACACTTAGAATTGGATAAAGTGTCCTTGAAACGTTAATCAACTGTAACGACCCGAGAGCACCCCCTAGCCGTTACATGCGTATTTGACCTCTCGGAGGTCTTATACAAGCCTTAGCATTCATTCATCGCATAGATCATAAAAATCACTAAGAATTTAAAACTTTTATTCAATAAAACCATAAGACTTCAAGAGTCATCAACATTTGAAAACATCAATACGCAAGCGGAACTACTAAGTCTCTTTAGCCAATCTTAGACAAGAACTTAAAACGTACTAAGGGACACGGCCCTTTACAAATGAAATGAAACTTAAGTGTCTATTACAATGACTAAGAAACTTCTAAACATAATCCTCGAATCTTGAGGACATACCAAAGACTTGGAAGAGTGAAGCAATCCAAGCAACTCCAAAACACAATCTCCTCCAAGTTACCACAACCTACACTTGTTGTAAAATAGAAGAAAGGGGTTAGTACAACATACGTACTAAGTATGACGATATGCAAAACATGCTAAAAAGGACATCTGTTCGGAAGTTATGCTTTCATGCCATTTTGATAAAATCTCATGAACATCAACATAATAGGCACCTTACAAGTCACAACCAACAATACAAAGTCATATGCTTAACAATACCTCATAAACATACATAACCCATTTACCTTTACCTGCTTGCGTTGGACCTCCACCTTAAGTAACCCTTAAGAAATACCTTTCTGCAATGTATGGGCAATATCCTATACCATTACCCACACTAAGGCACCACCTTAAGGTCACACAAAGTGCACTTACCACGCATACCTCAACCTTCACCAATTAATCACATAAGACATATAAGCACATAAGCCAACAAGTCACTTCATAAAACTAGAACACTCATCAAATGTCATCCCAAGACTCACCTAAGGAAGACATGGTGAGGCAGCCCATACTACCTCTCCATACCACACCCAAGTGATCCTTAAGGCTACACAAGACAAGCTCCATTCACATCTCAACATAAATCATTCTTTCAACTTAATGCATTTAGACAACTTCACTCATTAATGACATAAGATCATTGCATACATTCAATTCAACATAAGCACGTACATTCAATTCATTATGACTCACTTTCACATTAGCATGCTCAAAGACCAACACTTTCATTAATTATCCCTTCATTCATTAATGTGGGGGAAGAGCCTTAACTGACATAGACCATGGAGCTTGATATGGAATCCCGATAATACCCTTACTGGATGAGGGATCCCTACTTGCCTAAGGTAGGGTCATTTTTTTAGCCTTTACGTGGTAGAGACCACTAACTAGTCCTCTGTGGGCACATAGTTAAGGGATTGAAGGATTGCCTCTAGGTACTCTCATCTCAACTCACGAAGGAGGACCCATCTTAAGGGTTGCTACTAAATACTCACATCTCAACTAACGAAGGAGTATCCACCCATCTTCATATCCTCTCGGTGCTAGACATTACTCCCCTACGGAGTTAGGACATTGATTTCATTCATTCATTTAGGGATAAGAATTGCTACTAAGTACTCTCATCTCAACTCACGAAGGAGTACTCCTCCTATGCTTAAGAAGTTTGTTGAGGCTTTCTCCCAAAAGGGGAGATGGGGTACTTAGATATCAGGGTCGTTTGTGTATTTCTAATGCTAATGACTTGAGGGAGCAGATTTTGTCACAAGCCAATAGTTCTCGATATTCCCTTCACCCAGGAGCCACTAAGATGTACCGTGATTTGTGAGAGATATATTGGCGGAATGGGATGAAGAATGAAGAATTTGTGGCTAAGTGTCCTAATTGTCAACAAGTGAAAGTTGAGCATCAGAAACCAGGAGGGTTATCCCAAGACATTAGCATTCCTAATTAGAAGTGGGAAGATTTGAGTATGGACTTTTTTGTTGGTCTGCCTCGCACCCGGTGACACCATGACTCGATTTGGGTTATAGTAGATCGAATGACAAAATCATCTCATTTCATTCCCATCAAGGTTTCTTATTCGGTGGAATACTATTTTAAGTTGTATTTCAGAGAAATGGTAAAGTTTTATGGAGTGCTTTTATCCATTATCTCCGATCGAGGTACTCAATTCACTTCTCAGTTTTGGAAATCCTTCCAAGGGGGTCTTGGTACTCGTGTTAAGCTTAGTACGGCCTTTCATCCACAAACCGATGGGCAAGCAGAGTGTACCATCCAAACTTTGGAAGATATGTTGAGAGCTTGTGTGATTGATTTCAAAGGTAATTGGGATGACCATTTCTCATTGATTGAGTTTGCATATAACAATAATTATCACTCAAGTATTGGTATCGCTCCATTTGAGGCCTTGTATGGTAGAAGGTGTAGATCTCCTATAGGTTGGTTTGGGGTGGGTGAAGTTACCCTAATAGTTCCCAAGTTGGCACATGAGGCTATGGAAAAAGTTTGACTTATTAGAGAGCCTGAAAATGGCTCAAAGTCGACAAAAGTCATATGCTGACGTTAGAAGGAGAGATCTTGAGTTTGATGTTAATGATTGGGTCTATTTGAAAATATCACCCATGAAGGGTGTAATGAGGTTTCATAAGAAAGAAAAGCTTAGTCCCCGATATATAGCCCCATATCATATTTTGAGGCATATTGGTAAGGTTGCTTATGAACTAGAATTGCCTAATAAGTTGACATCGATGCATCCAGTTTTCCACGTCTCCATGTTGAAGAAATGTGTTGGTGATCCAACATCTATAGTTCCCTTAGAAGGTTTGGGAGTTTGTGAGAATCTTTCTTATAAAGGAGCTCCGGTTGAGATTTTAGACCCGCAGGTCGAGAAGTTGAGATATAAAGAAGTTGTTTCCGTGAAAGTGTTGTGGAGGAATCAAATAATTAAGGGTTCTACTTGGGAGACTGAGGCCGATATGATGTCATGTTATCCTCATCTCTTTCCTTATACCGCTACTCTATCTTGAGGTATTGATGTTCCTCATGGTTTACAGTTTGTTGTCATGTGTCTTAGATATTCCCATGATTTCCTCATTTATGCATGTTCATGAAAAAGCTTAAGTTTAGAGAAAATGAGTCAAGTTGATTGATTTATACATGTTTATGTGCATTTGAGTATGAGTTGCATATAGACTTCATGATATGATGTTTTGAAGATGCTTTAGCTTGGAGTTGATGTTTACTCCTCGGATATGTGTAATTATGTAATTGCATGCTTGTTGGGCTGCTAGATATGAGTTCTTTTCTTTCATGAGATATCTAGAATCTCATTCGTGGACGAATGTTCTAAAGGGGGAGATAATGTAACACCTCGGAATTCATAAGTATAGAAAAGGGAGTCAAATGGGAGGTCACCAGCCCATGACTGAGCAATGGCACCCTTCATGGAGCCCCAGACATGTCGTGAAGGGGACCACGGCTCTTGGTGGTGCTCGTGGCTGCTTTACAGTGTTTGTCCAAGAGGGGATCCCCTCCCACGAGCCCTTAGATGGCTCGTGATGAGCCTCACAACCTGTAGTGGTTGTCGTGAAAGGGAGAAAGAACCCACATCTAGGCTAGCCTCCTTCCACGAGCCCCTAGACATCTCGTGAAGGACTAAACGACTCATGAAGGTGGGCATGTGGAAGGGAAGGTCTAGCCTAGCCAGTGGTCGAGGGACCAAAACTTCCCAAACGGCTCACGGACCCCTAGATGGCTCGTGAAGCCATCCATCTAGGGGCTCGCGTCAGCTGTAAGTCAAAGTTAGTTGGATCTTTTCCTAATTATTTTATCTTGATACTACGTCATTTTTCCCTTACTTAAAACCCCTATATAAGTGATTTTAATCCCAAAATAAACCCATTCAAGTCATTCTCTCAAATTTACAAAAGAAGAAGAAGAAGTCTTCCTCTCAAATATTTCTCTCTCTAGAAAATCTTGAAGAAGAAGGGTTCAACCTAGGGTTCCAATTCAAGTCTCCAATTCCTCAATTTAAGTTAAGCAATTGGCATTGAGGTATGATATTTTTCCTCCATGGAAGCCTTTCCTTCATAGAGTTCTCAAATTCTACACTTTTCAAAGTTAGAATTCCCCAATTGAGTTAGGGTTTTCTTCTGTGTTATGGGTTCCTTTAATTATTGATCTAATTGATTGAATTATGATCTCTTATGCATGAATTGAGTTAATCTCATGCTTTTATGATGATTCCCCATGGACCCATGTAATCCCCATGTTTTCCAAGTTATGATTATATTATGTGGGTTTTTTATTATGAAAGAGAAGTTTATGAAATCAAGCATGTTCTCATGAAATCTATGTAAATGTTTTAAGGATGCTTTGAGATTGAAGTATCAGTGATGTTGTTAGTGTTTTGTTGTTGAAAGGATTTCTCATATACACTTGTAAGCATGAATAGTGAAAGTTTTCTCACATGATAAGGGTTCTTAGGGTTTAATGGCTTTCACACCTAAAATGAACCAATCCTAAGAAGCTATTCTAATGATGAGTCAAGAGGCGATTACCTATTCTCTCTTATAGAAAGACAAGAGGCGATTACCCATATCTTCCGATGTAAGGACAAGAGAAGATTACCTATGTTCCTTTAAGAGCTAAGAGCAATATGAATAAGAACTATTTTGTGGAAGTTAAGCTTAGAACCGAGTGGACAAGTGGCGATTACCCGTGTCCCATAAACTATGTGCTAACATAGGATTGTCTAGATAGCCACTAGCTAGTGGATCTACATAAGCTAGAAGTTCATGGTCCTTAATGTGGCAAGTATGACACCCCTTTTCGGTGTGGGAGACACCAGAATTCCATGATGATAGCTCTCATGGTCTTATATGTCGGTTAAGGCTACTTCCCACAAGCAAAATATGATGAACTAGGGTTACTTCAAGGAAGTATCTCATGCATGTTTAAGATGATGCTATGTGCATTGATCATGTTTTATGACTCATGTTTTCTAACCTTCTTATCTCATGTTTTAGCTTGGTCATTGCATTTCATGAAGGTATCTCTTTTAAGTACTTTTTCAAATGTTTTATGGATAGCTATCATACTTGGGACATATTTTTGTACTAACGCATACTCTTGCCTGCATTTCTCCAAATATAGGGTCCGACAGTCAGGGTTCCAGTTTCATGGCTAGAGTTCATTGATGAGATTTTGAGCTTGGATGAGTCCTCATGCTTTGAGGACGGACATTTCTTGCTTTCAGTCTTTCCTGATTTTCAGTTTTTTGAACATGATATACGGGATAGGCCCAAATTCATTCTTATATACGAGATGGGTAATGAGACAAATGTTAGAATTTCCAACTTTGATACATTGAAATTGTGTTTTAAATATTTTTGTTTATTTTTATGTTATGAATGCTAAGTGGCTTGTATGGGGCCTCTCGGGGTCTTATACACCATGTTACGCCTATGGGTAACCTTGGGTCATGACACCGACTCTTCAACAGATTTCTTCATCCGAGGTTGAATATGTTGTAATAAGAGTGTCCATTTAAGTCTCCAATTTCTAGACTCGACCAAGGGGCAGCAAGACAAGCCTAGAAGGAGTAGAAGCACGTGGTGCGCTAGCAGCCTGGCCATATGAAGTGGAAGGGAGATTTTACTCAACGGGCTCCGCAGTAGTGGAAAGGATAGGGTCCTCATCAGTCTGCACAACATCAGCAGTAATAGCATTACCTAAATGTGCTAATTCAACTTGTATTCCCTTCCTAAGGGCCGTTGGGTTTGCACTATCTTTTATCAATCCCACATCAACTATCTTCGTTTCCTCGGTGAGCCTGTCACAATTCCACAATGGCATAGTATCCTCTTTACAAAGGCAACAAATGAGACAGGGAAAAGGCATAGTGGTAGTCCTCAAAAAGGCCATCTCATGTATAACCGCTATAATAATCTCAGAGAAGTCAATATCTATCCCCGCCAGTACTGACGCAAGCATAACCGCACAGTCCCAAGTCACAAAATTTCTTGCATGTATGGGAGAAAATCGGGCCCGTAGATGGACCACCAGAACTTAGCTGCAAAACTCAGAGTTTCCTTACGGATAGGTTGTGTCATGTCATGAGCCCATTTTATGCTCTCCCCCACCTCAGCAGTATGGCGAGCCATCCATCGTAGTAATGTCTCTCGCTACTCGGGGTCACACAAAAAAGCCCTGCTCTGCACTACCCTCCATCTAATAGTCGTACCAAGTTTTATTAATCGGTTGAGCATGCGTCAGGTCATAAATAATTCGACGGATGGTGGTCTATGATAGGTCAATGGGGATACCCCGCACAAAAGTAGTCAGCAATGGGACTTAGCCAATGGCTTAACTCGTGGTGTCATAATACTCTCCATAGTAGCACCATAGAAAGTGTAGAACTCCCTAACCATATCTGAGTTATACCTGTCTGGAGTCTCTGCCATCCACTCACATTTGTGCCGCTTGAGTAGGTCATGAATCTTTGGAACTGTGTAGAGGGTCCCTGTAAGCACCATTCGCTCTTACGTAATGGTCTGGGCAATATTTTGATGCTCATTAATATATTGCCCATCCTCGTATAGTTGGTACATCCCGTGGACGCACCACTTGTTCTACTTTGTGGACAAACATACCAGCTCAAATCTCCCACCATAAGGGTTATGTGCCTTACCAGTACTAGAGGCAACAAAAGCTGAGGTGGAAACTGAATCAGAGCTAGAACTAGACTGCGACTCCCTATTCTCAGCATTCGAAGGTTGGGCCCCTTTCTCAGATTGGGGGCATCATCATGACCAGGGGAATTCTCTCCATCTGATAACACAACCTATCTAGACTAGTTCCTCATAGTCCTAGGTGTCATTGGGGAGCCTCTACTATGCTCAGGTTCATACTCCGACCCACTGGACTACTCAATCATTCGGCGTAAGGGTGCCACACACTTGGACTTCCCTTGCCTTTTGTAGATATTCATTTTGTTTGGCGTCATTTCACCTGTGAGAGACTTTTTAGTATTCAAAGTACTAAAAAAAAACAAGAAAAAAGTAAAACAAATTTTGGAAAATGAAAAAAATTTGGACAGTGTTTATTTTTGGCACCTACGGGCCGTCAACTGAACAACGGACCGTCGGTGCCCGCCGTAAATCCGGAAGTCATATTCTTGGTCCCATAAGTTTGAACGACGATTCACCATAAGGGTCTGTCGATTGAACAACGGACTGTAAGCCAAACCATGGTTCACAACTTAGGCTACTGGATTGTGTGGATGATCAATGGAACTAGAGCTACGGTCCGTAGGTAGCCCAACGACCCATGGGTCATGGTCGTCGACCAATACTAGTTTCAGATCAACATTCATGTATTACCCAAACTTCACAATAACATTATTTTAACTACCAAAACACTTTTAGAGCATGCATTTCAACATATTTTCATGTTATTCTATTGTCCCTATAGTTCCAATCATGCAATTCATACATACGATAATTTTTACTTCGAAACCCTAACTCAAGAACACAACAAGAATGTAACAATCACGTGCTTTCATCAAAATATTCAACAAAACTTACTAAACCACCATTCCAAGGGTACTTTAGAACTATTTGTGTTGAACTCAACAAGCAATTTATACCTAAGGTCAAGTAGCAACATTGTATTCAACTACAAAATTGAATTGCTCAAGATCGAAATCAATACCTTTCAAAGCAATACAAAGTTGTGTGAGTGTGTTTGTTAAACCTTTGACACCAAATTAACTTGACACCGTACCCGCAACTTTTTCTTTAGTAAACAACAATTTGGGGAAAAAGAAAATGAGAAATAGTAAGAGAATATGGGGGAGAAGAAAGTGAAGGGAATATATATGTGATTTGGGGGATTGAAAGGTTGGAAATGTGTAGGAAAAGTTATTCGAAGGGTTGCAACGGTTGGTGAAAAAGAGGGAAATCGGTGATGTTTAAAAAATGAAAGGTTTTGATTTCTTTTGGTAGCAGGTCAGGTCATTTGTATTACCAATCTTAGACCGACGAAACCCCATCGATGGTCCGTAGTTAAGACTATGGCCTGTGGATGGGTTTCGTGGTTCCCCTTAAACTTAGTGGAATTGCAGAATACATACCAAGGAACTACGGATGCCATCTACATTCCGTCGATGGAATGATGGACCTTCTATGGAACCGTAGACCCTTGCACCAACAAATTTTAAAGATTCTTCTTTGCTTTCCTGCACACGTAGAAAACATTAGGACTTCATTTTTATATTTTCTTGACTTTTTTTGGACACAGACCCTATACTACCCTAATCTAGCCAATACTAAGACTCAATAAAACATAAAATTCAACAGAAAATCCTTACAAATCCTAAAAATCACTAAAAACTCCTAAAATTGCCAGATTTTACTTCTTGGGTTGCCTCCCAAGTAGCTTGATTTAACGTTGCGGCACGACATAGACCCCTTAATTACATAGACTTCATCAAGATATCATTATTCTATCACCACTTTGACTTCCTCGGATTTCCCCTAGTAGATTTTGATCCGTTGACCATTCACCTTGAACCTCGTTTGTTCCTCATTCTCAAGTTCAACCGTTCTGTGTGAAAGTACTTCTACCACTTTGAATGGCCCAGTCCACTTGGACTTGAGCTTGTCATGAAACAATTTCAACCTTGAATTGAATAAGAGCACCAAATCGCTGGGAACAATCTCACACTTTTCAATCTTTTGATCACGGTACCTCTTCATCATCTCTTTATACAAGGCTAAATTTTCATATTATTTTAGGCGAAACACATCGAGCTCATTCATTCCATTCAATCTTTGACATGATGCGGTATCATAATCCAAATTTAACTTGTTGAGTGCCCACATAGCTTTGTGCTTTAACTCTACAGGCAAATGACAAGACTTCCCAAACAAAAGTTAGTAGGGTGAGAGTCTTGAATGCAGTGCGATAGACCCATAGAGCATCATCAAGCCTTCTTGATCAATTAGTTTTGTTCACATTCACAGTCTTTGCAAGAATCTTCCTAACCTCTCTATTTGATACTTCAACTTGCCCACTAGACTGCGGATGATAAGGAGTTGCTACGTTGTGATGAAAACCATACTTCTCAAATAACGCCTTAAATAACCTATTACAAAAGTGAGAACCTCCATCGCTAATAATCACTCTTGGTGTACCAAATCTTGAAAAGATACACTTTTAAAGAAATGCTATGACACTTTTCCCTTTATTGTTTGAAAGCGCAACAACTTCCACCCTTTTAGACATATAGTCAACCACTACAAGTAAGTACTTCATTCCATTCGAGCTCACGAACGAAACCATGAAGTCAAGACCCCAAATATTAAAGAACTCAATCACCAGTATAGGATTCATTGGGAGTTCTTACTTTCTTGAAATACCTCATTCTCTTTGGCAGCGATCAAAATACTTGGCAAAATCATGAGCATCTTGGTGAATAGTAGGCCAATCACACCCATTCTGTAACATCTTATACCACTATGCTGGATGAGTTGGAGTTTTGACTCATTTAGGGCTAAAAATTCAAAGTGTTAGTGTCCTCAATGCCTATTTTATGCTCTAAACTGATGTTAGAATGTTAATTTGCAGCAATGAAAGAAAAAGACCAAGGAAATTGAATTACCGGACAAAAAGGAGAGAAAAAATCTGAAAAAGCTGAAGAAAAGCAAGGCTGGTACTCGCCAAAAGTTCCAGCATGCCAGCCCATGGACAAGTCCAACTCGGCGATAAAACTGATGGTTCGACAACGCGTCGAACGGATAGGTGATTTCAACTTTGATCGTCTAAAGTTACAGAAGAGAAGTGGTGAAAATTCAAGCCAAGAAGGTGATGGAAAGGAGCACTTGGCGCATCACCGACCTGGTCGGTGAAGCTCGACTTATTTCGTCGAGTTACTCCAAAGATGAAATTCTAGGAATGAATAAATTTAATTTTCAATAGAATAAAAAGTGAGTTTTGGAGATTTTGAGAGTTCCCACATTGTCCAGTTCTAGGTTTTTGATCCCTAACATTCTAAACATTGTTCTTACACTTTTTAAGTAGAGATTTAGGGTTTATTTGACTTGGAATTCAATTTGAGCATTTAGAAGACTTGTAGATTGTTGCCCAAGCTGATGGAAAACATAGTTGGTAATGATTTCTTGCTCTTTATTATGGGTGTTAGTATTTACTGATTTTATTGTTGATTTGAAGTGGGTTCAATTAATAGTTGAGTTTTAATTGATGAATTGTAGTTGCAAATACAGTTCTAGTTTAGCATTCTAAGTTTGCTTGAGAAAGAAGTTTTAGAATCAAAACTATTAGTTGATGATTGTAGTGATTGGGTTATTGTAGACTTAGATTGAGAGAGTGGATCTGAATTCAATCATACTAATCTAGCTTGAAAAATTATACTGATTGAGGTATTGGGTTGTGTACATGTATTGTGCTTGTTGAGGTTCGAGAGAACTCGCTTGATTCTTGATAGTTGATTGATAAATAGCTATTACACCTAAGGTATGGCCTACCCACTGAACTTCAACAACTTTTAGTAAATCATAATTACCCATTTGGCGAAATTGGCATTTAATTTATCACACTCCCAAGGATCTCTCTCTACTTGTTTACTCCCGGTTATTGGCAGTTGTTAATTGTTCTCAAATCCCCCCATTAGACATTAATTGTTAACCCCTTGTCATTTACTTTATTTGTTGCGAAAATGTCTGCTTCTACAAATGACTATAACACCATTTTACTTTGTAATTGAATTCTTTACTTTATCACTCCATATGGAATCGACCCCAACTCTTAGTTGGGTTTATACTTGTTAGCGACCACTTACACTTAGAATCAGATGAACTATAGTTGACCGTTATCTAAAATGGTCCCACTGTCGGGGAGTGGTGTTTAGAATTCTTTTAGTGAAGTTTAGTTATGAACTAATCTTGTTGTAGTTGAATCAAATTATTTTTGTTCTTTGTTGGCTGCTCTTAATCAGGTGAAGAGATGAGTGTTAACGGGAGCAATGCTAGCCAACTTGGGCACAATGATGACATCATTAATTTGCACGATATCAACGAATATTAGTTGGGAAGTGTGGGTGTTAATCGATTGCCTCCAACTGTTGGCAATGCGGTGTTTCATGTGATTAGCACTATGTTGCAGCTGTTGCAAATGAAGGGTCTCGTTAGAGGTCTTGCTACTGAGTATCCTCATGACCACATCCAAAACTTTGTTGATTTGTGTGGGACATTTTAATTCAACAACATCACTTAGGAATCGCTCCGACTTCGTTTGTTTCCCTTTTCTCTAATGGGCGAGGCAACGAAGTGGTTGACTGATTTACCAAGGGTTTCAATTAATTTTTGGGAGGAGCTCCTGATGCATTTTATGTAAGGTTTTTCCCTTTCTCGAAGATGGTAAAATTGAGGGACAATATTCAGAACTTTAAGCGAATGGATGAAGAACCTATTTATGAGACATGGCTGAGGTTTCAGAAGTTGCTGCTCCAATGTCCAACCCATGGACTCCCAAACAATTTGTTGCTACAATATTTCTACCAGAGTCTAGATTCAGTCAACAAGGGTGTGGCTGATGTAACGACTCGGAAAATGATAGAGTGAAACTTGAGCCTCATATATGAGTTTGGAGTCGAGAACTTAATGAAATGATGAGAAATGGCTTTTGAAGTGTAGTTTAAAGAGATTTGAGGTCAAACGTCAAGAAATGATCGTGACGTCCGGAAACTTGTTTAGCTACTTATAAAAAGATTCGTTTCGTTTTTCGAAAATCCGACTTCATATTCTTGTTTAGGGGGTCAAATTGAGTGGGAAATGGGTCTAACCCAAATTTTAGAGCAACCGTATCAAAATCCGAAATTTCCAAGTGAAGACTTTTCGAGGGTCTACTTTGGAGGGTCATATCTCCTAGCACACAAATTATTTGGGTGGCCAATAATATATCCATGGAAAGCCCTTTGAGTTAGCTACCTAACGCACTTCGTTTCACCTCATTCGGAGTTCGGACGAAGAAGTTATGCCCATTCGTAAAGTCTGTCCGGAAGGAAATGCAAATTCCAGTAAGCCTGGTTACTGTTCACCCGCCTAAATTTTTTTCTAAGTGTTGGACCATTTCTTCCAAATGACATATATTATTTCCTATATACCATTAGTTCAATTCCCATCTCTAAAACATTTCCCAAAACACCTCTCCCATACTTAGACACAAGAACAAGATATAACACT
>NW_006239003.1:1098853-1105883 GCF_000226075.1 Solanum tuberosum
TTATGCTTGTCTTGTATGTCTTTTATGCTATTGTTCATGATATTTCAAAAAGGTGGCATAATGCATGGTTGCTAACTAAAATGTCCCTTTTAAAGCATGTTTTGCATGGTCATCATACTTAGTACATTTTGTGTACTAACCCATATTCTTCATATTTTTACTATAAGTGTAGGTTCCGGCAAGTGATCCCTCCTAGCTAGTTTGAAGTGTTGGATTGCTTTCCTCCAAGACTTGGTATGTCCTCATGGATTCGAGGATAAGACTTTTAAGTTCTTTTGTTCATGTAATAGACTTAATAGACTTCTTTTGATTGTAAAGGGCCGTGTCCCTACTTATGTTTTGTGACTGTGTCTAAGATGGCCATGTGAGACTTAGACTTCCGCTGTGTGTTTTTAAAGTTGTTTTAATGAAGTTTTAAATGTGTGGATGTAAATAAGTTTTTATTTATTTATTCCGCACTATTTTCATTATTGAATGCAATGAATGACTATGTGGCTCGTATAAGACCCCTTCGGGGTCGAATACGCCATGTTACGACTAGAGGGTACTCTCGGGTCGTGATAGCTGACCAGCTCGTTTAGGGAGGAATCATGCAACAACCATTTGACATAACATTTACTCTTCTTGTAGAAATGACAAAAATCAACCATGTTTGGTACACTAGAGAAGATCAAGTGTTTCCTTTGAACTTCAGGATGACAAAGGAACAAATAGAAAAGGACCAAGAGTGGATGAAAACATGGCCAAGATGATTACCCAAATGGACCTATTGTCGAAACATGTCATGGGAAGTGGTTCGAAGGCTGTGAATATGGTCGGAGTTAGTGGAATAAACCCTGATGAAGCACACTTTGAATCTATGTACAATGAAGAAGTGCATTTCTTGGCAAATCATGCAGGTGGTTTCCGTTCGAGCTATCCAAGGTCGAGTGGAAATCAAGGTTGGAACAGGGATCATGATGATGGTTAGAGAGACCAAGATAGAAAATGGTGTGACTGTGGTACTATTTAGAGAGAGCGGGGCAGTAACAGAGAATGATATGTACCTCCCCATGAGCGTCAAAATCCAAAAGAGCCAAGGGCTAATCCTAAAAACTTCCGGATCGAAGATATGCTTACACGCATTCTCAACAAAGTGGAAGGATCAAACAAGGTGCTAAAGCAAATGAAAGATAAAGTCTCTTCTCTAAATCAAATAGTTACCTCACATTCGGTATCGATTAAGCAGCTAGAAGCACAGATGGGTCAAATCTCGACTCATTTAAACCCAAGACCAAAAGGAGGTTTACCGAGTGATACCATGGTTAACCCAAAGAATGAAGCTTGAAATGGTGTCTTCATCGTGCCACGATGTTAAATAAGGCGCTTCTTAGGAGGCAACCCAAGTTTGTTATCTTTAATTTTGTTGTTTGAATAACGGTTGTTAGATGTATAGGTTGAAAATTTGAGATTTAGGGAAAAGAGGAAATTAGGTCAGCTTAGGTACTGATCGGCGACTCACCGAACAGGTCGGGCAGCCCGATGTGAATTGCCTTTTTGACCAACTAAAACGTTAGAGCATCGTAACCTTTGGCGGGCAAAAGTTCCATTCGGCGCATCACCGAGTGGGTCGGCGACATAACTGAGATCACCGATCGAGGCGCAAACTGAAGAGTCAAAAAGGGTTTCCAATCATTTAAATTCAAAACTCTACTTTATTTTGCATATTTTGACTCTTTCACTCTTACTCTTCAAATCTATATTATATTTTGCTCGTTATTTTGTATGGGGATCATTCGCTCGAGGGAATTTTGCATTTAGCTTCCGTACTTGCTCGTTTAGCTTTTGTTTCGGTCTACTTTTGAGGTTGGTGTCCCGAACATGGCTTGATTTATAGTAGTTTGTAATGCATGCTCGTATTTTTATTGGAACTATTGCATAATCTTGCATAGTTGGTTGATTTTTAGTTGAGGGTTATTGTCGTATCATGCTTACTTTTGTGTATTAGCCCATAATTGTTGAAATTTGTGTTCAAACTGATTGAAGTAGTGGGTATGTAGCAGTTATATGCTGGGTCTGGTGAGGGTGAAGTCTGAGTAACCCGAATTGTACCAATCAACTGTATTTGCCCAATGAAAAAGCGGGTGACGTCATTCTTAATGGGAAAAAGATGTTGATTGGTCAATTTTAGACAAATCGGGGCGAAGTCTTAGTATCCTGAGGTCATTACTGATTTGGGTCAGGGATTAATTGCATAGAATAGGGCTTAAATTTCATTATATGGGATGTGTGTTGAAAATTGAAGGTCACGGTCAAAAGTTGGCACGAGAGAGTCGGCGAGCTTAATTGAGCTCACCGAATGACACGGTGATTCGCCAAGTGACATCTCGATCACTTTTTGGCTCCTAGTTTTTGCTAGTTCGATTTTGTAACATTCGGCGGTATGCCAGAGATTGTGGAGTTCACTGGACGACTCGTTGAATGTCTTTGCTATCACCCTTTGTCAGCCCCAATTTTAGTTAAATATTCTGTAACTTTTGGCAAGCCACTTTTAGTTCGCCGAATGAAGTCGATGAATCACTGAGAAATCCTAGACTTTGTCGACCTGGGCAGAATTTTGTGAAATTTTGTTCTATAACTTTCGGCGAGCCCGACATAGCTCGCTGAATGAGTTCGGTGAGTTTTTCTACATTTTTTCGACAGTGATTTTTTTATTGAACTATTTCAAACGTATTGGTTCGTTCTGTGTTCTTTTGAAGATATGGCCAGACCCAAAGTTCCCGGTAGAAACCAACCACCTCGGAAGAAAGCACAGGGAATAGTCATGAATGAGAGTGTTTCTCCCCCACGAGCAACACAACCCAAACTTCCTCTGACAGGGGGAAAGAGCATAAGAATAGGAAAGGGTCCTATGGAGCCAAGTTCGGCTGATGATAGCTCTGATAGCATGGGAATCTATGACACCCACCTCATCCCTTCAGAATCTGAAAGTTAGGATAACTCGAGGTCTAGATCGCCAACATCTGTATCCAAGCCTGAGGATGATAAGACTCTTTAGAGAAGGCGAGCAGAGTTGTGCTCTAAAGTGTTGCATGATCTGGTCATAATATTAGTTACTCTGACACCTCCTCCACCTCGAACACAGATTATTGAGCAGGCACCACTAGTGCCCCCAATACAAGCACCTCCACCTCGATCGCTGAACATACTTAAGGCTGCCGGGTTGAGGACTATTTTAGAAGAAAAAAGGTTTTCTACAGATCGAGTGCTGAACATGTATCCATAATGGTGGAACACCTTTAAGTTCCACAAGTTTGAGAGATTCACACAACCCCGAGGCTCAGACATATCTTCATGGGCCCGGGAGTTTTACACAGAATATGGGAGGCTGGTTCCAAAGGGGAAAAAGAAGGCCAACTCATTTGCACCAGTTGATCATATAGTGGTGTGTGGTGAAAAGGTGAAATACACTAGTATGGACATTAATGAGGTGATGGGGTGTACTATGAATGTGATCCACTTCTTAGTGAATCAGATACAAAAGAAGACTATTGATGACCTAAAGGGGTGGTTGGATCCTCTGATTTTTTACATCATACCGTCATGGATCAAGCTAGGAGTTCAGATTGAGATGAAGGATTTGAATGTAGTTGCTTTGTATTGGTTTGGATTTATTAGCAGCACCTTGATGCCTTCCTAGAATGAGTCTGTACTCCGACATACTAAGGCGGCTTTGTTGGTTTCCATTATTAACCTGGATAGACTGAATGTCGGGTTGATTATTAAGAAAGATATGGCCATGAGGGCCAAACAGAGTCAGACATCACTTTATTTCTTGGTGTTGATCATGAAGGTGTGCTAGCGTGCTCGAGTGCCTTTTGTGGAGAAGACGGATGTGGAAGTGACTCCCACTTCCTAGACTGATATCTAGAGGATTGAGGCCGAGTACACTAGAGACGAGGGTGAGAGAAGTAGAGCGGGATCGATGGACACTACCCCGGTTGTATATGTGGAGATGCTAGAGACAGACCAACCCCTCCCACTAAGGCCGGTGAGCCTGCAGGTACTCCTAGCACTACTTCTACTACTCCTTCTTTGTCTGCTGCTACTACTACAATTGTTGTTGCTGCCCGGCCACCATTGAAACAGGCGATGCTATTCAAGATGGGCCATCTAGCCCAATCAGTTGACGTACGTGCTTCCCGGGTAGAGGCAGTTGTCCCCGGACTGAATGAGAGGGCCATTCCTACTGCCCTAGATCTTATTCGAGCCGAGTTGCGGGAGCACCAGGAGTTTATCACCGCACATGGCCTAGCCTTAGACGCCCTTATGGTGCGAGTGGAGGCATGTGAGCTGGGACTGCCATAGCCCCTATCCGAGCTGAGTTACGGGAGCACCAAGGATTTAATCACCACACGTTGCCTAGATTTAGACGCCCTCATGGTGCGAGTGGAGGCATGTGAGTAGAGTGGGTGCCAGTCAGCTGATGTCGCGACTTTGACAGTCGATGTTGTGAGTTTGAGACATGATGTGGGTGAGCTTAAATCCACAAATCTGTTTATGTTTTTCGGCAATGTGGACCTTCCTGAGGTTCTGAATAGAGAGATGACAGCTATTTCTGAGATCCCTCTAACTACACGACCAGAGATGCTACTATAAATGATGAGGATGCTGAGTTGGATGCTCCCGATACTGATGAGAAGGAGCTTAGAACCCATGATATAGTTGTGTATGATGACTTGGACGACCTAAAGGGTGCGATGGTATAGACGGACTTGGAGGCCTCTATTAGAGATACTTTGATGAGTTGCTCTTGAAGTGAGAAGGATGGAGATGAGATGTTCACTGATGCCCAGATTGAGAGAGCCCCGAATGTGCAGAGTTCACCTCAGGCTTAGCCTGACAATGGGATCTTAACTCTCTTTTAGTTTGAGTTTTGAGACTGTTTCTTTATTTTGCATTACCTGCCTCATCTTGGTTGCATTTAGTTTGTTGTGAATATTGGCGTTGATAGCTTGTTTTGGATGCCTATTGTTTTTGACAATCAGTTTTTGGTTTTTAATGTGAATGTTGGTTTTTTATCCAAATTTTAAAATTCCACCTCTTGATTTTTGTGAATGTGGTTTTTCTCTTGAATATTTGAGTATCGGTTGTAATCAATACCGATGACTTGAATAGTGCTTTTGATTGAAAGATATGTTTGTCCAATTCCAATGAGGCAAAAATTTGAGTTTCATAAGGCATGCGTGAACTCTTAGCATTTCATTGTGACTGGCCGATTGTTGAAATGGATTTTGTGATGATTATTGCACGCGAGTTAAATTTGTAGAATCTTGATTGATGATTGTGTTGAATGCCATGCGTGGTGATATTTTCTTGAAATATGTGACCTGTAATACCTAGAACTTGCCCCGTTGGTCCAATCGACTAATGTAGGCGAATGATAGAGATGATCTTAGGCACAAGTTGTTGAGAATGAACCAAATTGCATTTATACCTTCTTGCGACCACCTTGTGAGAGTGTGAATCTAGCTTGGCACCAATTGAGCCTAACCTTTTCTTTGGATGAAACATGAACACAATTAACCTCTTTTACCATTACCTAAAACCTTCATGAAGCATCGGTCTATTTGAATAGATGTGGTGAAAATTGAGGAAAGTCAAAAAGTTTGTGAAAAATCTGCCCTTGACGGATTGTGTAGAAAAAGATGGAACCCCTCCATATAAAAAAAGAGAGAAGAAAAAGATTAAAAAAGAATGTTGCAATGAATCTTGTGCAATGGATAAAAGAAAAGGGGTATCTAATGAATCATGCTTAAAAGAACTTAGGGTAGATTGTGCTAAATCAAAAAAGAGTGAAAGAAAGAGAAAAAGTGAAATACATGGCATGCTTCATGAAGGTAGAAGTCACTACGTCAAAATGATCATATCTTTACCCTCAGCTCCGTTAAAAGCCTTAAAAGACATTAGTGATCTTGATTGAGCTTAATGTCATGTTGATTGGAAAATATGGGCAAGCATGTGGGTAGAATCATGCATGTGTTTATCTTTGAGAGTGTGAGAGTTGAATTTGATTCCTTAATTCTTAAATTTGGATGAGTTTTGTGTGGGCATGGTATCATTCTTGATGTGAGGGCATTCGAATACTTTTGTTAATCTTGAATTTGCATTTAAAGCAATAATAATTGTGAGCTTGATTTGTATTTGGTGATGACTAGTCACAGTTTGAAACTTCTAGTGCACAATTGAACATTGCATTGGTAGATTGAACCTCGTGTGCATTCATATTGAATCTTGAGTAGCACTATTTGTAGACATCTCTGTTGAACTGATTGATCTTCTGTTTTACTTGAAGACAAGCAGAAGTTTAAGTTGGGGGTGTTGATCAGTCGGGGATTTAGACTCATTTAGGGCTTAACATACAAAGTTTTAATGTCCTCAATGCCTATTTTATGCTCTAAACTAATGTTAAAATGGTAATTTGCAGCAATGAAGGTAAAAGAGCAAGGCAAGGGTATTACCGGGCAAAAATGAGCGAAAAAGTCGAAAAAGGTGAAGATGGTACTCACCAACGCCACTCGGCGACTCTTCAGCTCGCCAAAAATTCCAGCAAGCCAGCACATGGACAAGTCCAACTCAGCGAGAAAATTGATGATTGAATAACGCTATCAAAGACACTTCATCCAATTCTAAGTATCAACGATCGTTAGTCAGTATATAACCCAACTAAATGAGTTGGGGCCGAATCCCACAGGGAGTGATACGTGTTTAAGAATCAAGAGCAAAGCACGAATATGTTCAAGTCAATCATAGGAATAGATATTTACGAATAAAAGCATAATTCAAATTTAAGGGGTGACACAAGTATCAAATAACAGGGAGGTTCGATTGTAATTATCAGCTACAACACCAGCAAATAACACGAATAAACAAGTAATGAGACGGGTTCTTGGGATGTGATTGGATTATAGGCTAGCTAAACCAATGGGTAATTGCAATTGTTAGTAAATAGCTGTAAATCAGTGAATAAGCTAGACTTTAGTGGGGATAA
>NW_006239003.1:1106378-1117170 GCF_000226075.1 Solanum tuberosum
GTCTTTACAAAGGTCAAGGTTGAAGAATCTCAAAGACCCACTTCCAATATCTCAAAAATGGAAAGCTTCAATTCTTCAAATCTAAGCAAAAGTTTATCCCAAAACTCAGAGTTCTCTCTCCAAAACTGATTAACAAAAGATAGATATTATGAAAAACTAATACAAAACTTAATATTCAAAAATGTATTTATAGTCGCCAAAAATATGCTGCGAAGGACCATTCGGCGCAGTAAGTCGGGATCGTCGATCAACTCGATGTATTTGCTTTGGCCTTCAGCATCCTCAAATTTTGTAACTTTGGGCGATCCAACACTGCATTGCGGAACTGTTCGGAGACACGTCGACTGCTCCTTTCTATTGCCGACTTGATTTTTGCCTTCAGGGCTTGGCACATTGGAACTTTAGGGGAGATAATAGCCATTCGACGACTCGCCCAATAGATTAGGCGATCAACAGGCCTTCTTTTTTTCGTTCCTTCAACTGCCTTGTTCTTTTTTTGCCAATTAGTGTCCATGCTTCGTTCCTCAATCCATATACCTAAAAATCAAGGATTTTACATCAGTTATTTGCATAAAACAAGCATTTGAGGATACTAAATCTATCCAAAGAAAGCCCTAAATGAGTCCAAATCGTGGACTCATCAACACCCCCAACTTAAACTTTTTATTGTCCTCAAGTAAAACTCAAGTTCAACAGTTCAAACGGGATGTCTCAAATAATGCTACACAAGACTCAATCATGAATGCACACAAAAAGACTCAACTTACTCATGCAAGGATCAATTGTGCACTCAAAGATTCAAGTTGTGACCCACCATTATCAAAGATTCTCAAGTTCACAATACTTTCTTCAAATGCAAGTTCAAGCTCAACAAAGTTACTCGAATTCCCTCACACAAAGAATAATTCCATATTAGCACACAATGGTTCAACAATTTGAAGTTCAAGAATCAAATGCAATACTCACACTCACAAAGATGAACACAATGCATGATTTCACCCATAGGTTTGCCCTTATTTTCAAACCAACAATTGTTTCAGCTCATTCAAGATCAAAAGGTTTTTTCAAGGCTTGTAACGGGGCTGAGTGTAAAGGTATGGTCATTTAGGCTCAATGGTTGTAATCCTCATGAAATGTGGTGTGAACAACACTTCCTTTCCTTTTCTTCATCATTCACATTGATGCTCAAAAGTCACCTCATTATTCACCTTCCATGGACTGTTGAACACCCCATTTTCTTTGCATTTTCACAACTTTATTCCACAACTTTTTTTTTATTCTTTTTCTTTTTCATTCTTCTCTTCTCTTCTTTTTCTTTTTCTTTTTTTTTTGTATGGAGGGGTTCCATCTTTTTCAAAACCATGGGTAAAGGAGACTTCTTTGCACTTCTTGATTTACCTTCTCTTTTCACCACACCCCCAACTTAGGATTTTGGCCTAAGTTGGCTATTCACACTAACCATATCTCATGAGGATTAAGGGGTGAAGGGGATAAAGAAAGGTCACAATTTTATCAAGTTTCTTCCAAGGAAGGGCTAAGGCTCAAAAGGGTGTTCAAGCAAGGATCACACACTCACAAGGTAGGCCACAAAAGAGGTATAATGTCGAATTGTTTCACACTCTTCAAAGTTACCTAAGATCATTTCAAGAGATTGCATCACTTAGTAAACCGAACCAATGGGGCAAATTCTAGGTGTTATCACATATGGTTCACGGTAAGCTCATCACACAAGGCATTGACACCAATGTCAAACAAAACTCCACACTTTCGCTAGTGTGCAATGTTCATCACAACAGACTCAATTTGATAATTGCCTAGTCACAACGAGATGCAAAAAGTTCACATATTGCCTATGCAACTTCATTTGGCCCCATCGTAGCCGCACATTCATTTTTGTTCAATTATGAGCACTATTCAAGTCATCGATATTGATCAAGACCGATACTCAAATTTACAAGAGAACAGCCACATTTAAACACAAACAAGAAGTGGCACAAAATTTTTTGGAAGGGTCCAAAAATCATTTACATTCAAAATAAGGAGCCACAAGCTCAAACAGCCACAATAACAGTGCCAAAACTCAATTAATAGCACAAAACCCAAATATATAAATAGAACAATCAACACAAAAGGTGAACTTCACCCCACCACAAAACAAAAGTTATTTGTCCTCAAATGCAAGAAAATATCTAAAAATTCAATAAAAATAAGACAGAGAGGGAGCTAAAGAGGGATCCTGTCTAAACACTCGCTACATTAATGTTAGCACTCAAAAGTCACATAGGGCCTTTTCAAAAGGCAACATACCAATAGTACATGGAATAGTAAATGTTCCACCTTCTTCAGCACTAATGATCTAGTAGCAATGGTTCTACAATGTTGCAACTTTTCATCACCTTCAAAACTGGCAGACCTCTTCTTAGTCACCAAACCCTTTATGAATTTCAAGTAACCCGACATTTTCTCAAGCGCCTCAATCAAAGGAACATTTATGGACAACTACTTCAGCATAGCTATGAACCTGCGATACTTTCCTTCTTCTGCTTTCTTTACCAACCTTTGTGGGAAAGGAGGTGGAGGTCTCAGCATAGGGATGATCTTTTGCGTCACTCCAGCCTCCTTCTCATTCTGATATTTCGGCTCTTCAACTACCTCAACTCCATCCTCATCTTGCTCTTTCACACTTTCCACTCCAGTCAGCATATGAGGGTCTATAGTATGCTTTCCACACCTAGTAGTAACTACCATACAATGCCCATCATTCTTAGGATTCTGGATAGTCTAGGAAATCCTTGCTGACACGAATTTGTACTTGCGGATAACTTCCTCAGCTATTTCTCAACATGTTTAATCGATATTGCATGTGACTCAACTTTTTGACCAATGCCCGATAAATCATTACGCATCTCTTTCGCATTGTCATCAGTTGAATCAAATCTTTTGATCATCTTTTTCATCATATCTACAATGCGATTTATACTCGATCTAGCATCTTGGTTCCTGCGTGGAACATAGGGTACCATTCTTGTTGCCATACCCATTTTGATTATAATTGTTGTCACGATTATAGTTCCCATCACGAACATAGTTCCCTTTGCGATTGTAGTTACTATGGTTTTGACCGTAGTTTTCTTTACCTTGCCGCCAATTATCCGAATTGGATGCTTGGGCATTGGTTCGAAAATCCCCGGTCTAATCATTCACAAGATTCGCATCTTCCTCCTAAGTGTACTCATCAGTAGGTGGTGCTCTACTTTGGTAGCTCAATGCATTCACTTTCTCTGCACTTCTACTCACATGTTTCAACACCAAGCCAACCTTTGTTCTCAATTGGGCCATCTCTTCACGAATATCATCATTGGACTGACTGGGTGCAGCTTGGATTGCAAACGTATTTCTTCCTGTATTCAACATTCTAGTGCTCCATGCCTTATTATTCTTAGAGATTTTTCAAGTTTCTCCGCAATATCTTGAAATGTGTTTGTCCCATAAGATCCTCCAGCAATATTATATAGCACAGCTTTTTCATTATCATCTTGAACTCTATAGAAACACTCGTGACTCGTCATCTATGCGGTAGTTAGGCACACTCCTCATAAACCTAGTGAATATATCCCAAGAGTTTCTAATTGACTCGACATGTAATGCTACGAAGTTATTGAGATTATCCTTGAGGTTCACCTTTTTGGAAACCGGAAAGTACTTCTCCAGAAATACCTTATGCAACCCATTCCAAGTAGTGATTAAGTTATATGGAAACTCAGGCACCCATACAGCAGCATCACATGTCAACGAAAGTGGAAACACCCTAAAGCCGATTGCATCCATGTCTAAATATGGTCCACACTACTCATATAGACACTCTTCACTCTACTTATATTTGCATATGGATCCTCCAAAGCTAACCTATCAAATAATCTTCTATATGTAAGAATTTGGATCAGACAGTTGTTCACCATAAAAGTATGTCCCTGAGGTAGTGGAGGAAAAATAATAGCACCAGTTAATACCACAGCATTATAATAAACCTTCTAGTTTTTACAGACATCAGGTGTTGGTGATGAGTCCATAATTTAAACTCATTTAGGGATTTATTAGAATAGAATTAGTTTCCTAAAATGAATATTTTGTGCCAATAACTGATGTATATCCTTGAATTTCACGTATTTGGATTGAGGGATAAAGCATGGACACTATTGAGCAAAAAGGAACAAGGCAGCTGAAAGAACGAAGAAAAAAAGGCTTGAGGATCGCCTAACCCATTAGGCGAGTCTCCAAACGGCCATGGTCTTGCCTAATGTTTCAAAGTGCTAAGCCTTGAAGGAGAAAATCAAGTCGGCGAGAGAAAGGAGCAGCCGTCGAGCAGTTCCGTGATGCAGTGCTATCTCTCCCAAAGTTACAGAACTTGAAGATGTTGAAGGCAAAAGCAAAACGGCAATACAAATGACCAAAGGGCGAATTGCAAAGTGGATCGGCGATCCTGACTTACTACGTCGAGTGGTCCTTCGCAACACATTTTTTTGGCAACTATAAATACTTGATTAAATTTTTAATTTAGTAACTAGATTCTAATTTTATCATTGTTTAGAGAGTATTCAGTTTTGAAGTTGAGAACTAAATAGAAAGACAATATTTCCTTAGCTTTGAAAATTTGAAGATTTCCATTTCTAAGAAATTGGAAGTGGGTGTTAAAGATTCTTCAACTTAGACCTTTGTAAAGACTATATCAATCCTACCCAGTTGATGGAAACACAACTTGGTAACGATTTTTACCTTTTTACTATGTCTAGCTAAAACCCTAAATCTTGGGGTGTGATTATGTGATTACGGATTGATTTAACTACTGGTATTGTTAAATGATAGTTCATTTATTTTTTAAAAGTGATTTTGTTCAGTAATTGTTGTTGAATTTAATGGGTTGTAGTTGCAAATATAATCTTAACTTCATGTTTTGGGCTTGCTCGAGAGAGAGGTTGTAAAACCAAAATTACTGAAACGATGGTCTGTGGGTATTGGGTTGTCATGGGTTCAGCTCGAGAGAATGAATCTTAAACCCTTTTCCACACACTCAGCTCGAGAAAGTGAATGGACTAAAGCGAAGGTTGTGCTTCATTGCCGCTTATTGAGAGAAACCAATTTGATTCGGGGTAAATTGTTCGAGAGAAAGTTTATCCCCACTAAAGTCTAGCTTATTCACTGATTTGCAGTTGTTTACTATTAATTGCAATTACCCGGTTGTTTACCTTGGCCCATAATCCTATCACATCCCAAGAATCCCATCTCCATATCCGTATTTTCGCGTTATTTACTGTTTTAGTTGATAATTGAATACAAATCCCCCTTTGATATTTGACACTTGTGTCACCCCAAACTTGAATTATGTTTTTCTTCGTAAATGTTTTTTAGCTATGATTAACTTGAGCATATTTATGCTTTTCTGTTGATTCTTGAGTACGAACCACTCTCTTGGGACTCGACCCCAACTCACTAGTTGGGTTATATTACTATTGAACGATCACTGATGCTTAGTATTGGATGAAGTATCTTTGATAGCGTTACAAAATTTTATCAAAATGGCGCCGCTGCCGAGGAGTGGTGTTAATTGAGAATTTTTAGTTAAGTTAAATTGTGTCCTTGTTAATTATAGTTGTACTTACTTAATTTTAAGTCTGGGTTTTTGTGTTGCTGTTTTTTAGCAGAGACTTTGAACATAGTTGGTATAAACGGTAGCCAAATGACTGAGACTAAGCAAGAAATAGAAGGGGACAACTCTTTGGTCCCACTATTAACTCAGCTGGACGATTTGGCCAAGAAAATATTAGAGGTCGAAATATAGTGCAAAAGAAAATATCGATACATACCCCCTCATGAGCAGAGAAAGTCTAAGGATAATGAGAGTAGACGTGTCGAGGATAGACTGTTAATCATTCTCCAAAAGATAAATGAGCCAGATAGAGTGTTAGAGGAGATGAGGAAGAATGTTGAAATGCTAAATCAGATAATTGGCTCTCACTCCAAATCTATCCAACTAATTGAAACCCTCGTGGGTCATGTATTGCCTCATCTCTACCCAAATAAACAAGAGGGGATACCTAGTGACACTAAGGTCAACCCCAAAAATGGAGTTTGAATGAGAACTTGTGTCATGCCACGACGTTAACTAAGGCGCTTCTTGGGAGGCAACCCAAGGTTTTACAGCTTTTTGTTTGTGTTAGAAATTATGGTGTGTTGAATGTGCAGGTCAAAGTGTGGAAAGTGGTTGAAAAGTGCAAGTTGGCGAGCCAAAGCGCCAGTCGATGAATTGCCGAAGAGGTCGGCGATCTTGCCTCAGACCATCGATGGACTCAAGACAACTTTAAAGTGGAGTCTGTAAAACTCGGCGAGCCCAGGAAATTATTGGCAAGTCGACGACCAGTTCGGCGATCTCGATCTAGTCCGTCGTTTGGACCCCAGATTAATTGGAGGTCTTGTAAAACTTGGGGAGGTAAGTGACCACTAAGCGTGTCACCAAGTGGTTCGGCGAGCATGACTAATGTTGTCGAATGGGTGAGAACTGGATGATTTTTAAAAAGCCAAAGGTTTAAACTTTTAAACCCGACACTTTTCCTCACTTTCGAACTTCACAAACTCACACCTGCACTTTAGTTTCTATATTTTTGCATTTCTAGTAGTATTTTAGTCGTTGATTTGTGCTCGGATTGGGATTACTTTGCCGTCTAGCATTTCAGTCTTAATTATTCGGTATTAAAGGTTGCTTTTCCGAACTCTGAGTTCATTTTTAGATATTTTGTACTCTTATGCAAATGATCTTATCTTGTTGTCGTGTGCTGGGCCTCTCTGATAGGATTAGTATGTTCGGTTGCCTGTTTTAATTTGATAATCTTGCATGTATTGCCTTTAATATTAGATTCTCGTAATGTTATGCCTTAAAATGAATTAAATTGTGTAGGGTTGTGCTTGCATGTTGTTTAAGGTAGTTGGGTGAAGATTCAGTAGCCCAAAATTAAGCCGAAAGATGTATTTTTCCCACTAATAGAGCGGGTGACATCACTCTTAAGGGCAAGAGTGATCGATTGGCCAAATTTGGCAAAAACAGGAGAAGTTTGAGTATCCCGGGGTAATAGGTGCTATGGGTATGGTTTCAATTTGAGTTTTGCATGCTTTGATTTTGTTTTCGGGGGTTGCGGAGTTGAATTCGAGAAGTTGGGTTGAGAGTAGGTTTGTTGGGTCGTTTGGCGAGCTGGGTCGAGCTCGCCGAACCACTCGGTGGTTTACCGAAGTTCCCAATTTCGCCTTTAATTTCATGCTTAATGTGTTGTTGGGCTCTGTAACTTTCGACGAGAAGCATGTGGTCGCCAAAGGCACTCGGCGACTAGCCCAATGTGTTCTTGTTCACCCCTTTGTCGGCACCCCTATAGCTTAATTTGCAGTGTAACTTTCGGTGGGCTAATCCTTGCTCGTCGAAAGCCGTCGGCAATTCGCCGAAAGGCCTTTCCCATCGCCAACTTACCAAAACTTTAGAGCCAATCATGTTGGCGAGCTCGATCTAGCTCACCAAAGTGATTCGGTGAGTCAGTCTACAATTGATTTTCTATGATTTTAACTGAATTGCTTCTAAATTTTTCTCGATGTTTTGCAGACATGGATAGACCTAAGGTTGCAAGTAGAAACATGCCACCTCGAAGAAAGGCTAAGGGGATAAAATTAAATGAGGATGCAGCTGCATCCAAGGCCAAAGCCACCAAACTTCCCACAACTGGTGGGAAAGGCAAAGGCAAAGAGAAGGCACTGAAATCACCGGAAGTCAGCTCCGTTAGTGACGGCATCTATGCCACGCACCTCACCACTTCTAAGAGTGAAGGTGAGCACCAGGAGACTCAAATTGCAACTTCTGATGATGATGATGAGCATGTAGCAGCACAGAGGGAAGAGTTGCAGTCCAAAAGGATGAATGATCCATCTAGGATCAAAACTCCTCAGACCACCACTTCTCCTACTTCAGCTCCAGCTCCAGCACAGGTTGTAGTCCTAGCCTCTTCTGTGCAGGGTCCTCCTCCCAAGTCGATGAACAGAATAAAGACTGAGGGGCTAAGGATGATTATTGAGGAGAAGCGACTGTCCACGGATGGGTGATTCATAGGTATCCCGAGATTATGAGATGTCTGAAGTCTCATAAGTTCCAGATCTTCACAAAGCCCCGTGACCCGTATATTCCAAGATGGATTAGGGAATTCTACAGTGCATACAGTGCCCTAATTCCACACAAAAAAAAAGCAAGCAGCTGCATTCAAACCAGTCGACTGTGTGGTAGACATGGGCAAGAAAGTGTTGTGTGACAGCACTACTATAAATACGGTCTTGGAGTGCACGAACAACATTGCAGACCCTCATTAGTACAAGATGAAAATAGAGTCATTTGAGGGAATAAAAAGTTGGTTGGCTCCTCTTCTCTGTGATGGCACTCCAAGATGGTTAGAGGCAGGGGTCCCGATAGTAAAGAGGGACCTACATGTAGTTGCGAGGTACTGGTTTTTTTTATCAGCAGTACTGTGATGCCATCCCAGAATGAGTCCATCATTTTCCACTCAAAGGCAGCTTGTCATGGCACGATCATTGCACGGGAGCAAATAAACTTGGGTATGATCGTTGTGCAGGAGATGGCCATAAAGGCCAAACAGCGCCAGACCTCCATCCCCTTTTTCGGTGCTGATCACCGACCTATGCAGATGGGCTCGAATTCCTAGAGACGCAAAGAAGGATGTGGAAGTGATTTCCACATCATCTACTGATATCCAGAGGATCGAGGCTAAATACTTAAAAGATCAGGCGGAGATGAGGAAGGAAGCACCGGTGGAATCTTCCCCGATTATAGAGACACACTCATTACCTGCAGAGGCATCTTTGCCTACTACAGCCATGAGCCTTTAGCTTACCCATTCTGCAGATCATCGGGCTGCCAGACTCGAGGCCTCCATTTCGGGCATGAATCAAACTGCCATGGTTGATGTTGTGACACCATTGAGCGTTGCCATAGATGTTCTTGCGGCAAGGATAGCAGTGTGAGAGCGTAGCCAAGGGGTCACTGAGGAGGTGACGGCTTTAAAGGCCGTTATAGTTGTGTTGTGGAGCGATGTGGATCAGCTGAAGTCCACCGACATGTCCATGATCTTTGGGACGGTGGAGATCCCAGATGAGCCAGATATGCCTCCGGCTACCACCGGAGATGATGTTAAAGTTGAGCAGACAGCTGACCCCGAGTCTGAGGTAGAGACTGATGAAGAGATGCTTGAGGAGACTGAGGAAGTTGCATATGAGGGCTTACTGAGACAGAGGAGGCCATGGTAGATGTTGTTGTACAGGCTTCTTTGGTAGATACACCCTTGGCAGCTCCTAGTGCTATTGTTATTCCTTCTGAGGCGACTCCAGGTACTGAAGCCCGAGATCAGACTAATGCATCGGGCACTGATGCCAAGAGAGATGGAGCGACTGTGTAGACAGGATCCCTTCTTTACCTCCCTCTCTATTTTACTTTATTTTAAATTTTGAATATTTTTGTTTGCATTTGAGGACAAATGACTTTATTTGTGGTGGGGTGAGGCCCACCTTTTGTGATGTTTTGTGAATATTGATGCTTTGTTTATTTATTTGGGTTTTTGAGCCATAATTGTGTTTTTACACTGCTTTTGTGGATGGTTGAGCCTATGGCTCCTTGTTTTTAATTGTAAATGATTTTTTACCCTTCCGAAAAATTTTGCCACCTCTTGTTTGTGATTAAATGTGGTTGTTCTTTTGCAAATTTGAGTATCGGTTTTGATCAATACCGATGACTTGAATAGTGCTCATAATCGAACAAAAATGAATGTGTGGCTACAATGAGTCCAAATAAAGTTGCATAGGCAATATGTGAACTCTTTGCATCTCGGTGTGACTAGCCAAGTATCGAATTGAGTCTCTTGTGATGAACATTGCACATTAACGAAAGTGTGGAATCTTGTTTGACTTTGGTGTCAATGCCTTGTGTGATGAGCTTACCGTGAACCATGTGTGATGACACCTAGAATTTGCCCCGTTGGTCCGGTTGACTAAGTGATGTGAACTCTTGAGATGATCTTAGTTAACTTTAAAGAGTGTGAAACAATTTGACATTATACCTCTTTTTGTGGCCTACCTTGTGAGTGTGTGAACCTCTTTTGAACACCATTTGAGCCTTAACCCTTTTTTTGGACGAAACTTGATGGAAACGTAACCTTTCTTGATCCATTACCCATAATCCTCATGATTTGTGGTCTGTTTGAATAGCCAACTTGCCTAAGTTGGGGGTGTGGTAAAAATAAAGGGTGAATCAATGCAAAGAAGTCCCTTGTGCCCATGTTTTGAGAAAAATGGAATCCCTCCATACAAAAAAAAGAGAAGAAAAGAATGAAAAAGAAATGAAAAAGAAAAATTTGTGGAATAAAGTTGTGAAAACACAAAGAAAATGGGGTTCCCAACAATCCATGAAAAGTGAATAATGGGATGACTTGTGAGCACGATTAAAAATGATGAAGAAAAGGAAAGGAAATGTTGTTCACACCACATTTCATGAGGACTATAGCCATTGAGACTAAATGACCATACTTTTGCACCCAGTCCCGTTTCAAGCCTTGAAAATACCTCTTTGATCTTGAGTGAGCTGAAGCAAGTGTTGATTGGAAAATACGGGCAAACCTATGGGTGAAATCATACATTGTGTTAATATTTGTGAGTGTGAGCGTTGCATTTGATTCCAAAACTTTAAATTGTTGAACCATTG
>NW_006239003.1:1117192-1142902 GCF_000226075.1 Solanum tuberosum
CTTTGTTGTGAGGGCATTTGTGTACCTTTGTTGAGCTTGAACTTGCATTTGAAGAAAGTACTGTGAGCTTGAGATTCCTTGATATTGGTGAGTCACAACTTGACTCTTTGAGTGCACAATTGATGATTGCATGAGTAAGTTGAGTCTTCTTGTGTGCATTCATGATTGAATCTTGTGTAGCACTGTTTGAGACATCCTTTTTGAACTGCTGAACTTGAGTTTTACTTGAGAACAAGCAAAAGTGTAAGTTAGGGGTGTTGATGAGTCCATAATTTGGACTCACTTAGGGATTTATTTTAATAGAATTAGTGTCCTAAAATGCATATTTTGTGCCAATAACTGATGTAAATCCTTGAATTTCAGGTATTTGGATTGAGGGACAAAGCATGGACACTATTGAGCAAAAAGAAACAAGGTAGCTGAAAGAACGAAGAAAAGAAGGCCTGAGGATCGCCTAACCCATTAGGCGAGTCGCCGAACGGCCATGGTCTCGCCTAATGTTTCAAAGTGCTAAGCCTTGAAGGAGAAAATCAAGTCGACGAGAGAAAGGAGCAGTTGATGAGTCGCCGAGCGGTTCTGCGATGCAGTGCTATCTCTCCCAAAGTTACAGAACTTGAAGATGTTGAAGGCAAAAGCAAAATTGCGATACAAATGACCAAAGGGCGGATCGCCGAGTGGATCGGTGATCCCGACTTACTGCGCCGAGTGGTCCTTTGCAGCACATTTTTTTGGCAACTATAAATACTTGTTTGAATTTTTAATTTAGTATCTGGGTTCTAATTTTATCATTGTTTAGAGAGTATTCACTTCTGAAGTTGAGAACTAAATAGAGAGACAATATTTTCTTAGCTTTGAAGATTTGAAGATTTCCATTTCTAAGAAATTGGAAGTGGGTGTTGAAGATTCTTCATCTTAGACCTTTGTAAAGACTATATCAATCCTACCCAGTTGATGGAAACACAACTTGGTAATGATTTTTACCTTTCTACTATGTCTAGCTAAAACCCCAATTCTTGGGGTGTGATTATGGGTTGATTTAACTGATGGGTATTGTTAATTGACAGTTTATTTGTTGTTTAAAAGTGATTTCGTTCAGTAATTGTGGTTGAATTTAATGGGTTGTAGTTGCAAATACAATCTTAACTTCGTGTTTTTGGCTTGCTCAAGAGAGAGAGGTTGTAAAACAAAAATTACTGAAACGATGGTCTGTGGGTATTGGGTTGTCATGGGTTCAGCTCGAGAGAGTGAATCCTAAACCCTTTTCCACACATTCAGCTTGAGAAAGTGAATGGACTAAAGCGAAGGTTGTTCTTCATTGCCGCTTATTGGTGTTCGAGAAAAACCAATTTGATACGGGGTAAATTGTTCGAGAGAAAGTTTATCCCCACTAAAGTCTAGCTTATTCACTGATTTGTAGTTGTTTACTATTAATTGCAGTTACCCGGTTGTTTACCTTGGCCCATAATCCTATCACATCCCAAGAATCCCATCTCCATATCCGTATTTTTGTGTTATTTACTATTTTAGTTGATAATTGAGTACAAATTCCCCTTTGATATTTGACATTTGTGTCACCCCAAACTTGAATTATGTTTTTCTTCGTAAATGTTTTTTAGCTATGATTAACTTGAGCATATTTATGCTTTTCTATTGATTCTTAAGTACGAACCACTCCCGTGGGACTCGACCCCAACACACTAGTTGGGTTATATTACTATTGAACGATCGTTGATGCTTAGTATTGGATGAAGTATCTTTGATAGCGTTATAAAATTTTATCAGCTGGCCTATTTTGCACTCCATCATTTTCAACTTGAGGGTTTCCTTGGACATTTATAGGCACTTATACAACTCAAAGAAGTTGCACTCCAGCAACACCCCCTTGACCCACTCCAATTGGATCATTCAATACCTCAAGATTTTGACATCTTCCAACTATTCTTCTCAGAGTTCTTCTTAATTCAGGATTGTAAGGGGTCAGGGGATTGCCTTGACTCCGTGCACTTGGCATACACCTGAAATAAGACCTATAGAAAACAAAAACAAAACATAAATCAGGAAATAATTAACTATAGTTCAATAACGAAATTAGACTAATCTAAAAGCCTTATTCCCCGATAGTGGCGCCAAAATTTGATACGCCTAAACTACACCTCCTAAAGAAGTATAGGCAGTCATTGCCAAATTAAGAACCTAACTGAGGTAAGAATCGATCCCATGAGGAATATGGTCTAGACTTAGGCTAATTCACAGTTAATTGTACTTTTGGTAAACTTTATTTCCGTAAAAAGAGGGGATTTGTTACTAAAGTAATAGTTGATTGATTTGTAGTAACAAGTAACAAGTAAGCAGGATTCCCAGTTTGCAATATCAGTATGAGACGAAAACTAGGGCACATGTGTTCCCCACAAGTTCCTAATGCAGTAATCCTAATAACAATAACTCTTTCCTAGTGATAACATGCAAAGTTGGTAAATTAGGTATCTCCTAAGTGATTGGTCGTCCGAGAATGGAATTTCTCCACACAACTTGGTCGGTCTACGAGGGTATGATTTACTAACCCTTACCCTTAACCCCAATGTAAACCTCACAGTGGGTATGTTAGGCTATTAGATAGCGGATTATCACGCTAAATCTCTGTTGTTCAATCTCTTTCTCATTCATAACTTCCTTGGTCAGGCAATTAGGAATGAGTCGAGTTCTAATGTTGTGCACCGTTAAAAAGTATTCAAAACGAAAGGATTAACAATACATGCATAAACACAAATTTAGAATTACTTAATTATTAGTCTTACATTGTTAATCACTCATGGTTATCACAACCCTAGTTGTGGATTTAGCTATTCATGCTTGAATTATCACAATTCATAATAGGGTTAATAATATAAATCATTAACTACAATTAGAATAGATGAAATCATAATCTTGAATTGAAGAACAAACGCACATTGCATAAACCAAACTTTAAGAATTTAATGTTAAAAGTGTTCGCAAAATAATTCCCAAACCTGGAACAAAGTATCACAAAAAATTTAACAACCCAAAAACAAAAATTAAAACTAATATTTATAGAAAATAAATCCTAAACCAAGTAGGAAAAGGAAGATATGGGAAATCCCGTTTGGGCTGTGTCGTCGACGGGTGGCCACCTACGACTCGTCATACGAACAAATGCTCGTGGGTGCCACCATTGCTCAGCAGTTGGTTGAATATTATGTGGATGCAAATAACGGTCATGGACTACAGCTCGTAGGTCTAAGCACGTTCTATCCTGTTCACTCGTTGTTCATGTACTTGAACTCATCTTCTCTAAAGTCATCGACGACTCGACATCGACAGTACTTTATCCGACTCATGGCTCATCAGTAGACTTTGTGGTTCCACACTTGGTCAATTTTCCTAGAAACTTCTTCCAGCTACGGCTCGTCAAATGAACGATGACTTGTAGGTGGGCTCGTTTGTTGCCCACTTACAGTTATTTCAAACACTTTTAACACCACTGCTCCAAAACCTATTTCCTGCAAAATTAGATCAAAATACCATCACATCTAATAACAAAATGCCTAAGACTCATTTAAAACTACAAGTTTAATGCATGAAAGATACCGTAAACTCACGATACATCAAGGGGTGAGTCGGCGAGCCCCACTAATATCGCCGACAGGATTTACAAATAAGTATTTTTGTTATTTTGAAAAATTTATAAATAGCTTAGAAGAAAGTGAAAACTCACCAGTATTCCCTACAATTAGAATACAAAAGAACATTCTAAAGATTTTATATGTTGACCAAGCCTTGCAATACAATTTGGTGGGGTTTTGGTCTGGGTTCTTAGATTTTGAAGTTTGAATTCACCAATTGATATGGTGGATAAAGTTTTTGGTATAATTTATGTAAATTTCAGTATGATTAGCTAAAATCACGATTCTAGGTGTGTGTAATTAAAGTCGGATATTGATTAATTTGGTGGATTTTTGCGTATTGTTGTGTTTTATATTAGTTTTCATGAATTTAAATTGATTGTCATATGTTAACTTATGAATTGAGGTTGCAAACTTGATTCTACTTTATATCTTTATGTATTGCTTGAAAAAGTTTACATGAAGTGGATGATTAGTTTGATGCTTGCATATTACATTTGAATTTAGTGTTTGCTTGAATAGAGAAATTTGGGCTTCATGTTTGCTTGAATAGAGGAATTTGGGGTTTCATCTCTAAATGTTGGATTTGCTTGAACAAGAGAATCTATGTCAAGGTAATAGATTATTTAGCATATTCTACATGGGAGGCTTTGAAAAGAGTTTCTATGATAAGCATGTTGTAATTGAGAAATGCAATAATGTGTTTTAGATTTAATGTATTCTATCCATGAGCAACTAATGTTAATGGGGAATCATATTGATCCATTATTTGAAATCAGTACCCACTTCCGCACACTCCTAGATTGTTACCCCGCTTGCAAAACTCTTGTTTTGATTATCCTTGCTAAAATTGGTTCCTAAATCACTTTTCATTGATAATTGGAATTATCCAAGTTTGTTTATGTTGAACACTTGTTACTATTTCACTACAAGAGATTAGATCACAATTTAACTTCTTAAACGAATTCTTAATTATATCGCTCTATGTGGGATTCCACTCCGCCCTAATACGTTGGGTAATTATATTGCTAACGATCTTCTACTCATTAAACTGTTATACGAGTAATCTGAGTGTTATCACACTGCAAGTCATGAATGACTTGGAATCATTATAAAAACACTCTAAACAACGTAAAGAATGTATTAACAAGGAAATGACCTAGAGCGTCATTTCATCGTTAGAGCGAAACTACAACAGTAATGTGTGACTCTCTTGAGTTGTTAACTAGGATTGACACATGTGAACTATTTAATTTTTATAATTTATATAATGCGTCTATGATTGTCATGTCAAAGTGTTTTGAGTTTTTATTATCGTAATTATTCAAATTACATTTTAAAAAGTTATTTAAATGTATAATTTATATTTATTTAAATATAATAATTAAAAAATTACTTAATTAAATGTCATATCAATAACAAATATAAGTACTGATTTATAATTATCAAATCGACGTAGCAAGATAACAAAATTAATGTGTGGCGTTCTTGGATTGATGTTAATTAGGATTAACAAAATGTTTATGATTTTTATAATATCAATGTCCACCGTCTCTAAAGTAAGACAAGTATTTGATAATCATATACCGTTATAAAAAGGGCAAAAAACATAGGAATACAACTTAAGTACCTTAATTACTACTATATAGCAATAGTTTTTTTTTCCGCTTATATAGCAATAGTTTTTTTTTCAAAACTAGAATTTAATATTAAAAAAAAACAGGTGCGTCAAAAAAGGGAAGCCACGTTTTTCTCATATTCCATGATTATCTCCAATTTTTTATGTTCCAGGGATTACTCAGATTTGTTACATATTCTCTCCCATCAAAGAATAAAGTTTTTTAACAAGAATAAAACTCTCTTTCTACCCATTCTGATCACTGTTCAAACATGGATACCAACAATTTTTTAATTTTAATTCAACACAACGGACGATGAGACGCTTCATGTATTTGAACAAAATCAAGATTGGATTGGAGTTCCTTTTCGTGATAATTTTAATTTTTTTATTTAATATATTTGAAAAAAAATCATGATCGTTTTTTTATAATTTATTATGTTGGAAATTTATTTTTGTCTTAGAATCTGTATAAGGTCGTTTATAAATTGTTTTTATAGATTGAATTTGGGTATATTGAGTGATTTAATTTATAATAAATGATGTTGTTAATAAGCAGCACAACGGTACTATTTTTTGGTATTTAGTCGTTGGTTTAATTTGTATGATTTTGTGGTTTAATATAAAATGCATACTACGTGATTCACCTTTGATAAATGATTTGGTGAAGAGATTGTATTTTTTTAATTCTTGAATAAACAATTAAAAAAATTAATTATTTTTGGTAGGTTATTAGGTTTAATTGATAGTGAACAGGGTGTAGATTATGTCGTGTAATTGGTATTTTTATTATATTTTTATAAACACCAAAAGTCATAGTTTATTTTTGGTGTGAGTGTTATATGTTAGGTTGTATAGAAAAGGTAACTTAGGTGTTATTTTTGGTAAATATTTTGGTATATTTTATTACATTTATTAAACGTCATATTAAGTGAATATTTTTGTATATAACATTCGAGAATTTCTTTTGGTATGTGATCTGATGTAATTGGTATGTTGTAGGCCTTACATAAACACCATAATTCGAGAATTTCTTTTGTGTGTTATCTGGCGTAATTGGTATCTTTTAAACCTTATATAAACACCAACTTACAATAGTCTTGTTGGTTTACATAATAAAATTGAATAAATATTAAATTGGTTATAATTATTATTGATTTGTGATGGTATATTATTAGGTGTAATTGGTAGTGTATATGGTGTAGATTATTTGGTGTAATTGGTACTGTGTATTTTGATTTTATAAACACCATAATTCATAGTTTATTTTTAGTGTGAGTGTTATATATTAGGTCATATTGAAAAAACAGCTTTGGTGATTATATTTTGGGAACATCAAGTGTATTATGTAGTGTGTTTTGGGATGTTTAAATACAACAAAATTGCTGATATGTTTTTTGGTAAATGTTTTGGTTAAAATGATGGTCTACAAAACTAATTTAGGTCGTCAACCATTTTGTATACCAACATGATTATCATTTTATCTATATATAGGTATTTTGTATATCAAAATGTGTAATTTATTTACAAAAGAAACACCATTCTGTTTATTTTGGATATTGATTAATAAGTTGTACTCTAACACAGATAATTAAGTGGATTACAATATTGAAGGGGTGATGTATGATGCAAACACCATATACGAATACTTAATTATTACAATATCTTCCCAATTGGGTGTAGACACAACCATTGTTAATTTAGAACTCAAGTATGTTGTTACTGGTCCATCTCCACCAATAAAGACTCATAACGATATGGTTGTCCAGTTTATTTAGATTTAAAAAATGCAATTCTGATTTCTTTTTAAAATATCCCTTATGTGTAACATGTGTGGATAGAGCTATCAAATCCATTGAATATCAAACTGGTGTCCAATCAACAAGGCAAGAAATTTTGAGATCCAACACACTATGTTTGACTGATACTACAAAAACATGTTAAAAACTGAGCTATATAAAAGAACAATATAAGATTGAAGGTTGACATTTTGAATAACAAAATAGAAACAAAACTTTTGCACCTTCAACAAATGCTAAAATAATGATTTAAACTAACTTACAATATAAATCAGAATGTGTACAAACAATTAAAATTTTGATATTTACAGATCATACAAATAAACAATATAAAAGGCAGTTACAAAATTATCATGTTTAAATGAAACAAAACATTGTACTTTCACAAATTGCTACAACCAGCAAAAAACTTAAGTATACAACTTAAGTACCTTAATTACTACTATATAGCAATAGTTTTTTTTCCTCCTATTTAGCAATAGTTTTTTTTTCAAAACTAGAATTTAAAATTAAAAAAAAATAGGTAGCATCGAAAAAGGGAAGCCACGATTTTCTTAAATTCTATGATTATCTCCAATTCTTTTTACCTTCCACAATTTACTCAGATTTGTTATATATTCTCTCCCATGAAAAAAGGTTTTTAATAAGAATAAAACTCTCTTTCTACCCATTATGATCGATTGTTCAAACATGGATACCAACAATTTTTCAATTCTAATTCAACACAACGGACGATAAGACGCTTCATGTATTTGAAAAAAATCAAGATTGGATTGGAGTTTATTCTCGTGATAATTTTAATTTTTTTATTTAATATATTTGGAAATTTTTTTTCATGATCGTTATCTTATAATTTCTTATGTTGGGAATTTATTTTTGACTTACAATCTGTATAAGGTCGTTTATAAATCATTTTAATAGATTGAATTTGGGTATATTGAGTGATTTAATTTATAGTAAATGACGTTGTTCATAAGCAGCACAACGGTACTATTTTTTGGTATTTAGTCGTTGGTTTAATTTGTATGATTTTGTGGTTTAGTATAAAATTTATACTACGTAATTCTGCTTTGGTAAATGGTTTGGTGAAAAGATTGTATTTTATTTAATTCTTGAATAAACAATAAAAAAAAAATTGTTTTTGGTAGGTTATTAGGTTTAATTGATAGTGAACAGGGTGTAGATTATGTCGTGTAATTGGCATTCTTATTATGTTTTTATAAACACCAAAAGTCATAGTTTCTTTTTGGTGTGAGTGTTATATGTTAGGTTGTATAGAAAAGGCAATTTAGGTATTTTTTGGGGGTAAATGATTTGGTGAAAATGATTGTATATTTAAATACATTTGTTTAACGTCAGATTTAGTGAATATTTTTGGTATAAAATGCGAGAATTTATTTTGGTATGTGATCTGGTGTAATTGGTATGTTGTAGGCCTTATATAAACACCATAATTCGTGAATTTCTTTTGTGTGTGATCTGGTGTAATTAGTATCTTTTAGACCTTATATAAACACCAATTTTCAATAGTCTTGTTGGTATAGATAACAAAATTGAATAAACATTAAATTGGTTGTAATTATTATTGATTTGTGATGGTATATTATTAGGTGTAATTGGTAGTGTATATGGTGTAGATTATTTGGTGTAATTGATATTTTGTATTTTATTTTTATAAACACCAGAATTCATAGTTTCTTTTGAGTGTGAGTGTTATATATTAGGTCCTATTGAAAAAACATTTTTAGTGATTATTTTTTGGGAACATCAAGTATATTATCTAGTGTGTTTTGGGGTGTTTAAATACATCAAATTTGTTTATATGTTTTTTTGTAAATGTTTTGGTTAAAATGATGGTCTACAAAACTAATTTAGGTCGCCAACCATTTTGTATACCAACATGATTATCATTTTATCTATATATAGGCATTTTGTATATCAAACTGTGTAATTTAAATACAAAAGGAACACCGTTATGTTTATTTTTTAAATGGATTAATAAGTTGTACTATAACACATGTAATTACGTGAATAACAATATTGAAGGGGTGATATATGATGCAAACACCAAATACGAAGAGTTTATTATTACTATATCTTTTCAATTGGGTGTGGACACAACCATTTTTACTTTAGAACTCAAGTATGTTGTTAGTGGTCCATCTCCACCAATGAAGATTCATAACGATATGGTTGTCCAAGTTTATTTAGATAAAAATAAAATGCAATTCTGATTTCTTTTTAAAATATCCCTTATGTGTAACATGTGTGGATAGAGCTATGAAATTCATTGAATATCAAACTGGTGTGTCAAATCAACAAGGCAAGAAATTTTGAGATTCAACACACTATATTTGATTGATACAACAAAAACATGTTTAAAATGGAGCTATATAAAAGAACAATATAAGATTAAAGGCTGGCATTTTAAATAACAAAATATAAACAAAATTTTTGCACCTTCAACAAATGCTAAAATAATGATTTAAACTAACTTACAATACAAATCAGAATGTGTACCAACAATTAAAAGTATGATATTTACAGATCATACAAATAAACAATATAAAAGGCAATTACAAAATTATCATATTTAAATGAAACAACACTTTATACTTTCACAAATTGCTACAACCAGCAAAAAACTTAAGTATACAACTTAATTACCTTAATTACTATTATATAGCAATAGTTTGTTTTCCTCCTATATAACAATAATTTTTTTCAAAACTAGAATTTAATATTAAAAAAATAGGTAGCGTCGAATAAGGGAAGCCACGATTTTCTCATATTCCATAATTATCTCCAATTCTTTTATCTTCCACGATTTACTCAAATTTGTTATATATTTTCTCCCATAAAAAACAGTTTTTTAACAAGAACAAAACTCTCTCTCTACACATTCTGATCGATTGTTCAAACATGGATACCAACAATTTTTCAATTCTAATTCAACACAACGGACGATGAGACGCCTCAGATATTTAAACAAAATCACGATTGGATTGGAGTTTCTTTTCGTGATAATTTTAATTGTTTTATTTAATATATTTTGAATTTTTTTCCTAATCGTTATCTTATAATTGTTAAAAACAGTTTTTTAACAAGAACAAAACTCTCTCTCTACACATTCTGATCGATTGTTCAAACATGGATACCAACAATTTTTCAATTCTAATTCAACACAACGGACGATGAGACGCCTCAGATATTTAAACAAAATCACGATTGGATTGGAGTTTCTTTTCGTGATAATTTTAATTGTTTTATTTAATATATTTTGAATTTTTTTCCTAATCGTTATCTTATAATTGTTAAAAACAGTTTTTTAACAAGAACAAAACTCTCTGATCGTTATCTTATAATTTATTATGTTGGGAATTTATTTATGTCTTACAATATGTATAAGGTCGTTTATAAATCATTTTTATAGATTGAATTTGGGTACATTGAGTGATTTAATTTATAGTAAATGACGTTGTTAATAAGCAGCACATCGGTACTATTTTTTTTGTATTTAGTCGTTGGTTTAATTTGTATGATTTTGTGGTTTAGTATAAAATTCATACTACGTAATTCTGCTTTGGTAAATGGTTTGGTGAAAAGATTGTATTTTTTTAATTCTTGAATAAACAATAAAAAAAAAATTAGTGAAAATTACAATAATATATTACTTGAGATTTTAATTAACAATATATACACATACTTATATTTGATTACAAACATAGTTTTTAAATTACATACATAGCATATTAATTAATTTTTCTAATTTAAATTTATTTTTTATTTTTTATTTTCTTGTCTCCTACTTTTTGGATTATGTGCCTTTTTTTGTGGGGATGATAATTATATTATAAATTTTTGCCAATTTTTATCTCTCCCAGTACAGTTTAAACTATACACGTTTCTTACCTTTTATTCTCTCATCTTTTATGTTAAACGTTTAAACTTTACCAGATTTTATTTTCTTCCTTTTTAATATAATCCATGTAAAAGCTAAACTTTTTATGTTACTAACAAGTTGTTCATAGTTACTCACTATGCGATTTATAGTTTTTAGGTAATTTAACTTTTTATCTTCCCTCCTTCAAACTAATTCTTCACCTTTCATCTTCTTCCGTCCAAATCGCCTCTTGCACCAGAACCTGAACTCAAGTTCATACATTTCACCACTCCTTTCACCATTTTGTTCACCATTGTTAACCTCTTTATTGAGTTTCACCATTTTGTTCACCTATTGTTAACCCCTTTCTTGACTTAGATGGATAGGACGCCGCGAAAAAGTTCTAGATTTAATAAATTTTGGTATAAAGTTATTACATATTCTTTCAAGTCAATATAAGTATTGGTTGTAGCAATTTGTGAATGTACAAAGTTTTGTTTCATTTAAACATGATAATTTTATACTTCATTTATATTGTTTATTAGTATGACCTATAAATATCACATGTTTAATTGTTGGTACACATCTTGATTTGTATTGTAAGTTAGTTTAAATCATTATTTTAGCACTTGGTGAAGGTACAAAAAATTTGTTTGTATTTTGTTATTCAAAATGTCAACCTTCAATCTTATATTGTTCTTTTATATAGCTCTGTTCTTAAGTACTTTATTGTCTTATTTTTTTATACTAACGGACATACACGTGCCATAATCTTATCCACCAACCGACATTCATTAAATATTGAATCGACTGATAAGATTGTGTCATGTGTCCCTATTTAATCTTTCGTTAGAGTGAAGGGCATATATGTTTTAGTTTTTGGATGGCAAGAGCACCAATATCCTGAAAGTATAAAGGAGGATATCTGCATATAATTTATGATAGTTCGAGGTATATTTGTCCTGAAGTAAAAATTTGGAAATGAGAAGCTAAATAATATAAAATAATAATAAAATTTTAAGATTAAAAGGTAATAAAAGAATGAATTGAACTGAATAAATGAAAAATTGAAACGATCAATATCCACCCTACAAACAAATCAGAGAAATTAAAAGTAAATGAAATATTAAGGAATCATTCTTTTATTTCGGTAGAAAAGTGATGGAAAAGGTTGAACTTTAGTTTCTTTTTCTATTTTTTGTATCTTAGATTATTTTAAAGGAAAAATCGTTTTGGCCAGAAAATTTGGCTAGAATGGTATTTTATCTATGTTAATTTACCTTTTTAAATATTTTTACCCTGTTAACTTTAATACATTTTAATTAAAAATGGAAAAAAGATCAGTTTATTTCAAAATAAAATAGATATTATACACTTTTAAAATTTTCTAGTCATTTAGCATTATCCTATTTTAAACTAAAAGTTAGCACGATAAAGTATCATAAGTTGATGTATAATAATGTTTTTTAATTATATAAAATTAGTTATGTTTGTGTGTATTGTGTGTGATAATTATTATTTTTATGTATAATATACTCCTATATGCGCGTACAATAAAGAGAAAGCAATAATGATTATGTTTATGTGAAATATGATATATGTGGACAATTTAAGTACTGAGAAAGAACACATAATTGCATTAGGCATTTTGAACTATATCCTCTATTTTACTCTCTAAATATAAAATATCTGTGTTTGCAGACAACCAACTCCAACTCAAATCTCTATTTTATTCTCTCTCCTCAATATTATATTATTATTTATATTTCATTCTTATTTTCTTATTTCATAATACGAATCATTTCTTTCTTTTTTTCTTCAAATAATCACTTTATATAATTTTCATATATTATAAAATTTTATTTTTTCAAATTCTTTATTTAATATAAATTTTATATTATTCTAAATATTTAAGTAACATAAATTGCAAGTAAATATTATATAATATACATTTAATGGACATAAATTGCAAGCAAGATTGTTGTGATAAAATTATTGTGTTATATGTTGTATTGTTATTTTATATTTAAATTGTTAATCTATGTATTTATATTTTTAAATTAAAATTTTCATCTTATCATATTAATTTTGTGCATTCTTCGTAGTGAAAATTAATAATAATATCAAATTATATCAAAGTGACGAATTTAAAAAAAAACATTTAAAATACTATTAATTCAGGATGAAAGTAGTATATATTAAATAATATTAGTGATACAACTAATGGTGTTATATGAAAAATAATATGTTAGTTATAAAATAATATAAATAATCAAAAAATAAAATAGTGAGTGTAAATAGTAGTTCTCCAAATTAGGAGAACTACTATTCACCTCTCTATAAATGTAGAATAGAGAGTGAATTAAAGTGTGATTGGAGAGCTTATCTCTATTTTTACTCTCCAAATATAGAGAATGAAGAGTAAAATTGAGATGGGTTGGAGATAGTTTAAACTTTGAAAGAAAAGGGTAAAATTGGCAAAAATAAAACTTTTAACTACTTATATCGTAAACACACAAGCATATTCCATCGTTGTAATTGTGGCCCAAAGGATTTTTCCTTCTTTAATATAATTGATTTTCAATGTAAATTTAAATTTGGAAAAGGGTCAAAACTACCTTTAAACTATCTGAAATAGCTTAAATATACCCTTAAACTATATTTCGGTTCAAAAATACCCTTCCCGTCAAACTATTGGGCCACATCTATCCTTCTAATTAACGGAAGTATCCATGTGTGTGTTAAATGTCACATGGACGCTACATGGATGCCACATGAGCACGCCAAACATACCTCACCTCCACATAGACAACTACGAAAAAGGTCAAAACTATCCTTAAACTATTCGAAACAGATTAAATATACCCTTAAACTATATTTCGGCTCAAAAATGTCTTTCCCATCTAACTATTAGACCACACTTGTCCTTCTGATAACAAAAGCATCCATGTGTGTGCTAAAATGCCACATGGACTCCACATGTGCACGTCAAACACACTCACCTCCACATAGATGACTTAAAGCCTTAATTTCACCCTTTTCCCCTCATTCATCCCGAAAAGTATATATTGAACCAAAAAAAGAAAAAACATTTGCAAAAACTTGTATACGTAACCGAATGAAGTAGAGAAATTACAATTTGATGACCATTTCAAATACAATTAAAGAAATGATCTAAGGTATAATATAAACACACTCATTTTAATAAATAAATTAACACTAATTTATTATTTTAATTTCTCTTAATAAACTAATTTTGTTTAAACAAATTTTAGCGAAGCTTTCTTGTTGATTCAACTCACGGCCATAGCGCAAAATGGCAGTTGCCATAAGCAACCTAATATACTTATCACAGAAACTTCAGGCACAAGGAAGACAACTACGACAGCTTCCCTAGCGATGGTGACCGAAGTCCGCCACATCAACGTCGGCGATTTCGCTAATGAGGAAAACTTGATGAACGACTGGGATGACACCTTCGATTGCTACTACATCAAGAAGACGTAGTAAGTCTTTATAGATTTCTTAATTTAATTTTTCTTTTACCAATTACCCTATTTTTGTTCAGGTTTTGAGCTTTTGTGGTCCCTATTGATGCTCTAAATGATTGTTAAGGAAGTTTTAGATTTTGTGGAAAGTTAAAGAAACATTCAATATATAGATGATTTAAGGATTAGATAGCAAAATTAATTTAAATTTTATTTAAGTTGTGATCTTCAAAGTACAACATATTAGTATCGGAATAAAATGGAACCGAATTGAGTCAATGTATATTTTATATTCATATAGATATACCCAAATAAGGAAAGGATGAAATGAGGGGGAAAAGAGTGAAATTAGGGCTTTAAGTCGTCTATGTGGAGGTGGAGTGTGTTTGGCGTGCACATGTGTAGTCCATGTGGCATTTTAGCACACAGATGGATGTATTTGTTAAACAGAAAGGCAAGTGTGGTCCAATAGGTAGACGAGAAGGACATTTTTGAGCCGAAATATAGTTTAAGGGTATATTTAAGCTATTTCAAATAGTTTAAGGGTAGTTTTGACCCTTTTTCAATTTAAATTTAATCATGTTATGGGAATATTGGAGCGGGTGAGAAATCAAAAACAAAAAAGAAGAACTAATCTAAATAATAACATGTTGCACTGATTAAATTAAAAATAGTCAAAAAAATATAATATACTTGAATGGTGTCATCCGACACCCTTTTGTTGGAGAATTACACAGTGTAGCTAGGTAAAATTATTCTTGTTGCATACATATATTGAATACTGACACTTTCGACTTATTCGTGAATTTACTTTTTTATATTTTGACACTCCTTTAGTAACAAATTTGATATAATTCATGTATAATAAATGAAAAATATATGAATGCCGATTAGAAAAATTAAAAAAATATTTATCTATCTTTTTACTTAAAATATTTGATAATTTTTTTTTGTACTATTATGAAGAGTGAGGTTTGTATTTGCATGTGGCCATTGGTCAGGCCGAATTTGATAGGGGAATCTTAGGTAGGGCAGTCAGCTATAATTACGCATTGGAGCACTTGGAAAAGTCAGGTTTTTGTTTTGTACCAACGGCACCTTTCCATGCTTATTCACACTTTACTATAAACTACCAACGACCATTTTGGGACCCATTATTATCTTTTTCCCAATACATGTGTTGAATGATCAAATAATTCATATTATTTTTAAACAGAAGAAAAAGAGTAATAAGGAAGCAAATTCATTATTTTAATATTTGGCTCAGGTCAAGAATTCATTATCTTTGGATTAGTGGTTTATAACGTCAAATCACTCCGTGGGACACATAATAGATAAGTTCAGTGAATGACGGTAGGATGGTCAAAGATTTGTCCATAAACAACAAGAGTAACATGAGTTTGTCTGTTAGTTCAGAGTTTTTTATAGGCTACTCTACGTACACCAAAACGAAAATTGAGTGACTTCTACTTTTAGGCATCTTTCATAGTCAAAATTTGAATGGAATGCTTTTTTAAATTTTAACTCTTATTTTGACTGGGTATAACCTTTTTTTTTCACATGGAATGCTTTTTCAAATTTTAACTCTTATTTTGACTGGGTATAGCTTTTTTTTTTCAAAAAAAAAGTACATTTTTGAATTTCATGATTGTAATATGCTATATATTATTTGAATATTATAATCTTAAGCATGTCATTAAAATTATTATAATTAGAGAGTTCTTATTAAAATAGACTAAATAGGAATATTACATAGATAAATTAAGACAAATGAAGTAATACAGAATATTGTTGTCAAGATCATAGCCATCAGATGGTGCGGGCACCTACTCCAACCATCGAGATAGGAGAACTCTTACCATCCAATTTAAAAATGGGCAAAGCGGAAATAAAAAGAAAACGTAAAATTACCCTTAGAAATTTAACAACAATGGTGTAAACTTAAATACAAGAAAAATCTTTACAAAAGACTGAAGACCCTCCCTGAGAACTAGTCTAAACAAGTACAAGTGTTTCTAAAAATATGAAAATTTTATAAACAGACACAACTCCCACCATAAGAAGGAGAGGAGTAGAAGTTGCCGGAGATCAACATCGTCTTCACCTATGAAACATTGTTGATCCTGCAATCAAACTATACCAAATAACATAGCAAGAGTATTATCAGTACAAACAACACGTACTAGTAGGCATCATAGGGAACCTGAATCCACCACATAATATCATGTAAATAACCAACAGAAGACATTCACCTTGAAGTTATACAATCTCGATCCTATAACAACAACCCTTACTACTAGATAAACCTTCCATACATAGAGGCGTATCCAGAATTTTGAGATGATGGGTGCACTGTTATAAAAATATTGATCTATGATATAAATTTGATCGGTTCGACATTTAAGTTTTTACTACTGCAAATCGTTAAAATTTTAAAATTATAGGTCTAAAATTAATTCATATATATATATAGCAATTACCACTTAGAGAAGTGTTAATCTAATTTTAAGTAAAGAAAAATAAAACAAAGATAAATATAAAATTCAAATTTCTAACCTCGCGAAAAGATGTGCACCCAGTCATAATCACATTATGTGATACTTCAAGTGTGGGTTCACACATCTATATTTCAATTATTTTTTTAAAATATAACACTACTATATATGATCTCGGGAGGGGGCCATGAGTTCACGTGAACCCGGTGACCCTCCCTTAGATACGCCTCTGCATACACTCATACACTCTATTTCAAGCTCACTATCTTATTTCGCTGCTAACTCCACAACTAGGAGCCAATCCACCCTTAATATCCCATTACAACCTGACCCTCTATCACACTAAGACTTCACAAGCCTACCCTTCTTGCTAAAAACAAATACAAACCTTTATATTCCCACCCAAATTCCAAGTTGCTAACTATCGTTGTTAATCGGACTGTCATCCTCGCTTAAAATTTGATGCCAAATACCTTGGTCCTCGGCCCTTGACTAATTTAGAGAGATCTGCACTGTACAAGGAAAGGATGAAATTGTATCATGACAAACATATTGAGAAGACGACTTTCAGTCCTAATGACTTGGTGCTATTGTTTAACTCAAGGCTACACCTATTTCCGGGAAAGCTAAGGTCCAAATGGTATGGACCATTCAAAGTAACCCAAGTGTTTCAGTTGGGAGCCACTGAACTCGAGAATGAAAAATGTGAGAGGTTCAAAGCAAATGGCAGCCGAATAAAGGCATATATGGGAGTCCATAGGAAGTGAAGATAGTTGAGGAATGCAAGCTTGATGAACTGTAACGACCTGGTTCCATCGTTACAGAAATGCCAACGGGGGAAAATTTGGGGCCGGAAAAACATTTTCGTAGTATTTGTTTTTTCCCAACCTTGTCCAGATTTGGACGAAATCGGAGTCCTTGAGGTGTGGGGAAATATGATAAGAATCGGGTGAGTTGTTTTTGAGTTTGATTGCATGAGTAGTTAGATAACTTGTTAAGGAAACCGTACGACTTTACGGAATTGAATTCGGGCGAGTAGAACTCCTGAAATCGATCTTAGCGTGAAGGGTATTTTCTTATCGTCGTGGGTTAGAGGTGTGTAGTGAATGGGATTTTGAAATTTCTTCAGATGACTCTCTGGTTCCATTTGTACCGCTTTGGCGGGAGTCTGGCTGCTCTGGCGGGGCCGCTACAGTGGGATATGGGGCGCTATGGCGGGTACGACGGGACTTAAAATCATAGAAAATGATGTATAACTCACTGGTTCAAAAATGTCGCTCTGGCAGGACTTGATGTCGCTCTGGCGCCGTCGCTACAGCGGGATGAGGACTGCTGTGGCGGGCCAAACGCGACTTAATGTCGTTAATAAATCCCTAAACGACCTTATTTGACACTTTTCAACTTTTAGAGCTAATGAACGACCCCCAGGCGATTTCTACTCGGTTTTCACCATTCTTGAGGCTAAAGGTAAGCTTTTCACTTAAATGTATGATCTTGATGATGTACTTGTGTTTGTGATTGTGGTGTGTGAATTAGATCGGATTGCCACATTCCGACATAACTAACTTGGATCAGTTGCCACGTTCCGGCATAAATATAGGATCGGTTACAACGTTCCGACATGCTAACTGTTTGGGTTTGGGTTCCGTGAGAGGATCAACGATTTGTGATAAATGTATATTGATGAGCATGTTGATAATATTGTAGATGTTGATATATATGCATGTGATTATAATGTTGTTTGACTTGCTTATGTTACACTAGTGGGATAGCCGCGTGATCCTACCAGTATATTGTGGTTGTGTACTGATTCTGCACTTGCTCTTATTTTTGTTGAGTACAGGGCATCTTCACACGACTATTGACAGACCTCGCTTAGAAGATCATTGATCGTCGCTTCGAATTCAAGGGTGAGCCAATTCTTCCGGGCTGCCATGGGGTTCTCTTTCGTCTATGTCCATCATTTTTGGACTTAGATATTGGTTCTAGTTAGTTAATTAGTTCATTAGCTTGGGGATGTATCCCTTCTTATTTAGACTTGGATTATTTGTTTAGATGTTTTGGTACACTACTTTCAGGTTCTAGGTATAAATTTCTGGATTTGTTAGTTAATTAACTTGCTTTCGTTACTTAATTGCCTTAGTATTGTTTTAGTTGCTTAGTTTGGTTGTAGTAGCGGTTCTCCCACCGGATGGTTAGTGTGGGTGCTAATCACGACGGTCTGGGTCGTGACATGAACTCTGAGTAATCAAGTAACTTGCGTCGCGCCGCGACGTTAAATTGTGCGCTACTTGAGAGGCAACCCAAGATGTAATTGTAATAGGTAGTTTAAATTCCTGTAATAGTTCATTATTTTTATAGAGTCACAGTGTGTGCATGAAAAGTTGGAATTTTTTTAGAAAATTAATGGCCTGGAATGTTCTTTATGAGCCACTAAACGGGTCGTACAACACTTCACGCCCTGTGAAGTAGCAAGCCAAAACAGGTGGAGCTCACTAGAAAAAGAGAAAAACGTTCACGGAAGGGTTTACAGACTGTTTAGCCTCTCGTGAACTTGCAGGTAAGTTTTCTTGGATAAATATTTCTCACGAGCACTTGTACGGGCCATGGTGCTCCTCACGAGCCACTTAACGACCCGTTAAGGTTAGGTCGGGACTTAAAGACCCAGCCCGACCCACGCGGTTGTGAAATCAAATTCAAGGTATTTAAAAGACTTCAAAGCGCCAAATGTTGGGTTCTTTCCCTTTTTCTCGATTCCTAACATCTTTTTGGGGTTAAAAATGGGTTTCTATCATATATATCAAGAAATCAAAGAATCATTCAAGCCTTAATTTATCATTGCAGGATAATCCCAAAATCAAGTCTCTTTCTTCTCCTTTTGTGCAAAAATTAGGGCTTAAATTGAAGTAAGTCCTCATCCTTTACTTGATATAAATTTGATCTTATCAAAATCAGCTGTAGAACTAGTTTTATTGATCCTTTTTAGGTTATTATTGAATGAAAAATTGATTGGGTGTGTTCACGTGTTTTGGTAAGATTGTAGTTACTAGATTTCTATAATTAGATGTTGATTTTGTATTTGGTTTGTGATGGGTTTGTGAAAAAGATGGAATCATGTTGGGGGAATGCTAAGAGGATCGTTTTGGGTGTTTTTGAGTGCTTAAATTTGATCAATGTATGTGTAAAGCATGTCGACTAAAAACCTGGCCTAAGTGTAAGTACACAATAGGCTTCACGGACCGTCCAAGGGTGCACGGGTCATGAAACCCTTCGTGAACCACACTTAGGTGGTTGGCACTCATTGGTTAAAGTTCACGATGGTCTAGACGGGTCATGGTACCTACCACGGACCGTATAGTTCCTCATATAAAAAAAACCAATTTTTTTTTCATTTCGTATTTCATTCATTGTTCATGGCGTGGCCCTTCCCAATGATAGATTGAGTGACAACATTCTTAAGACAAGTTTAATATACGTGGATTCTAACTCACTTTCTCTCAGGTACAATGGGAAAACCAAGTCGCAAGACGGCACCATCACATACCTCACACCCTGCTTCTACCGAACAAAGTTTGAGTGTGGAGGCATCTAGTAGCTCTGAGGTCCAGGTAAATACAGAAATTGAAGCTCACTCTTCCCGGGCTACTAGATCTCAGACAACTAAGGCTATCGTACAACACACTCCTTCCTAGTCTGAAGAGGAAGGAGGTGAGTTTGGGAGCGAGCAGGGGTCGGATGGTGTGTCCTGAGCGTCAACTAATGACCCACAACTAGTTGAGAAATAAGAGGAAGAGAGAGACAACCAAGAGGATAGTGATGCTAGTGAACCCGATCTGTCATTGGTACAGTTTATTCACCAGAGAGAGGCTGACCTAGTGGTGTGGCAATAGCTTATTGATAGCTTTCGCCAGATGTGGACCATTCCCGGATCGAAGGATATCTTTGAGAATAGCATACTATCCAAGTCCAGCGGCATTGGCGGGAGAGTCTACAGTTGTACGTGGAGGCAGTTATGCACGCTTTTCTACATAATTAGAACTTGTTCAAACAACATCAATTTGAATGGATGACTAAGAATCCAGGGAAATATATGCGACACTTGACCAAAGAGTTTTACGCCTCCTATGCAGCCTCTCTAATGAACTTTGTTGCACACACTGAAACAACTAAGAAAGGGAAGAAAACATTCACAACGACATGGACACCACTAGCTTAGGTGATTGTTCGAGGTGAAGTGGTCGAGATCTCTGAAACTACTATAAACATGTTTCTACATGCCCGGAGTACACAACAACTACTACAATGGGTCTATTTGAGGGTCACCATCATGCAGTGACTAGTGAAGCTGAGATGAAAGGTCTCTTCTCAATGGAGAGTATTATGCAATGGATTATAGGGCAGATTGCAATGTAAGGTAAGGCGGCAACATGGGTGGCTAACTCGCAAGTGCATATTACAAAAGCATCATTTACATTTCCTGCTAAAGTCGGGCAGTGGTCCATGCTCAATTGCGGCCAACGGTTAATGATAACACCCTATACCATTCAATTGCTTCATTAGTAGCTTGCATCATGGTTGGATACCTATTGAATGTGGGGAGAATAATTTCTACAGAGATGCGGGATCGATCCTTCAATGAAAGAGCGAGTATGTTGTTTCCTTGTCTAATAAGGAGACTATGTGCGCATGCCAACATACCACCCAATAAATTGGTGGATAGATATGTAGAGAAAACAAAGTTCACCACGGTGAGGAAGATAAAACATGTGGCAAACCATCTATATGGTTCAAAATCAAGGCTTGTAGGACCCTTGGCAGTCATTCCGCATGTTCTGGTTGAGCCTCCGAGAGCTGAGGGGGCAGTGAGCAAGATGAGAGGACAGCCCAGCCAGCTGCGGCAGTGTAACCACCACTACCATCATCCTTAGAGGCTACATGTACTTTCCTGTCTTTGCCCACTATATTCTTGGATAGATTGGTCGTAGAGTAAAGGCATACTCATTCCATCTTAGACCAGGTAGTTGTAAAACTACCACAGGTAGTCCAGAGTTAGGTGTAGGGTGCGGAGAAGCGTCTCCGAGATGAACTTTGGCAAGAGATGTAACACCTCGGATTCGAGAAAGGGCAAGAATTCAATTCTTTTAGAAAATCTGGTGCCACAACCACGAAGGCCATCCACGGCCTGTAGGTTGACCCACGGATCATAGAAGGTATCTTTTTTTGGCCAGGTGGTTTTCCCCTTTGAAGGTCTAGATCCACGGCTAGGATCAACGGACCGTCTATCGAACCATGGTCCGTGGATGGGGTCTATCAATCCAGGGCCTCAGGATCAAGTTTCTGATGCCCAACGACGGTCGAACATGACGGACCATCAGTTGAACTATGGTTCATCGGTCAGGCCGTAGCTCGATGGTCAGTAATTATTTTTAGGGGCAGTTGGGTCTTTTCCTAATTATTTTATCCTAATACTATGTTGTTTACCCTTCACTAAAACCCCTATATAAGTGTTTTAGTCCCAAAATTTCCCCAATTGAAATCATTCTCTCAAATTTCTAAAAGAAGTACAAGTCTCCTCTCCAAAATATTTCTCTCTTTAGAAAACTTAAGAAGAAGGGTTCAACCTAGGGTTTCAAGGTAAGTCTCCAATTCCACCATTGAAGTTAAGCAATTGGCATTGAGGTATGATAGTTTTCATTCATGGAGTTCCCAATTTCTCCTATTTTCAAAGTTAGAAATTCCTAATTGAGTTAGGGTTTTCTTCTATATTATGGGTTCTCTTGATTATTGATTTAATTGATGAAATTATGATCTTTTATGCATGAATTGATGAAATTCTATGGTTTTATGATGATTCCCAATGAACCCATGTAATCCCCATGTTTTCCAAATTATGATGATATGATGTGGGTTTTGGAGTATGAATGAAGTGCTTATGAAATTAAGCATGTTCTTACGAGCTCTTTGTGAATGTTTTAATGATGCTTTGAGAGTGAAGTATCAATGATAATGTTGTTGTATTGTTGAAAGGATATTCTCATATACACATGAAAGTATGATTGTGAAAGGTTTTCTCACATAGTAAGGATTCTACGGTTGAAAGGTCTTCTCACCTAAATGAAGTTTCCTACATACTTTGTAGCCTTCTATTCATAAATGTGGTGCGCTTCACACTCATGAATAATACTCTACTCTATGCGGCTTGTCAGACAACCTAGGACCTTTCTAAAACTTGATGTTCTGAATACCAAGTTTGTCAGAATCTAAAGTACACCCTAGATATTACATGGTGAATAAGATCCCAAAAGATCCTAAAAAAAGTCACTTGAAATAAGCATGACGCAACAGAAATATAACAAGAGAGAGAATGGGCAACATAAGTCTCATATCATAAAAGGAATCTAAACATAAGTGTGGAAATATAATTGTGTCTGACATAACCTTTCTAAACATCATAAGAGTAGTTGAGACGTAACCCATACACCATGTACAAGTCTAAAACTAAAGACAATCAAATAAGATAAACATAAATGGTCTTGTCCTCGAACCAATATGAGACTCACCAATCCAAAGTGTTAGTAGAGCAACCCAAGCTAGCCACGAATGGGATGAGGAACGTCGGACCCAACAATATATGTACAAATATGCATTAGTATGGTGAATTTACTAAGTATGGAGAAATGTATAAAAAACTAAAGCATGATAATATGATGAATTTAATTATGATATGCAAGACCATGTAAAACGTGATAAAAGCCTTTGTAAAGAAATCATAAATCATATATGAGGTAAATTCATACATTAAACTATTTGAGAAGCTCTCATAAAATCTTTGAAGAAAATATAGTTCATTTTGTGGGATATTTACTGTTAATCGACAATAAGACCATGTGAACTACAACATGAAATTTGGTGTGACCCTCACACCGAAAAGGGGAATCTACTTGCCAAGGTAGAACTCCATCACATTTATTCTCTGCTAAAGTAGATCTAGTAATTTAGGTCATTTAAGAAAATCCTACGGGGGAACATAGTTAAGGTAAAAGAAGATTGCTTCTAGAGACCCGACCTCTACTAATGGGAGAGCCTCTATCTCAAAGTCCTCTCAGTGCTAAGTAAATTCCAATGGAAAAGACATAATCATAGTCATATCAAAATACTTGAAAAGGAACAATTAAGACTACCAATCCAATCATAAATTCATATTAGAGTAGCTCCTTCCAAAACATGATTTCATAAACTTCTTCATAATAGACACTTACCTTTCTAAACATCTAAATTATGATTCCTTTCAATTGTGAGAAATCCTTTGACAAATCATTGACACTTTATCTTAAAAGCAACTTTTAGTCATAAATCATTCTTTTCATAAAACATACATAAATTCTTAATAAAATTCATGATCATAGTTTATAAGTTCACAAGTTTTTTTCATAATTCATGTTCATAAAGTAGGCATAGACATGGGTACATGTGAAATCAATGAAAATCATGTAATTCTATCAAACCATGCATAATAAGTTTGAGTACAAGTAATTAAATCATAATGAATTGAACCACGGAAAATCACATGAAACCTTAAGAGAATTAAGTGAAATTGAATTGGAGATTGAGATTCATTTGGGACACAATGTAGGAAAGGAATCCATGGGTGAATTCCCACATACCTTGATAATTAAAGCCTTAAGAATGCAAGAAGAATAAGACCTTGAAGCTTGAAACCTAGCTCTTCACCTTTGAGCTCTTGACAGAATTTTGGAGAAAAAGACTTGAGGGATTTTGGGAGAATTGAGTGAATCAGGGGATTTAGGATTAGTCTTAGGAGTAAAAATAGTTATACGGGGTAGTTATAAGGCCAGAACGACATAGTTAGGGGTTAATTGGGAAGGAAAAGACCAAAACACCCATAATTTATAAAAAGAAATATAAATTGGGTTTTGTTCAAATATAGAACCTAACCAAGGTTAGGATCGATTCCATGAGGAATATCATTTGGACCCATGACAATTGTGGTTATTGGGCTCTTAATGGTATTATTTACAAAAGGGGAGATCTTGTATAATCAACAATATTTATGTTCTTCACAAGTAGCAACTAACAGAGTATCAAGTAAACGTATTTTTAAATCAATGAGAGACAAAACTAGGATTCTTTGATCCACATGAAGTCAAAATTTAGTAAGACCGTATATTAGTAACATATTCTAGTGTGTAGAATCAAAATCGGTAAGTTAAGTTCACCTAAGTGATTGGTCCCTTAAATAGATGAATATCACCACATAACTTGGTTTGCTATGGGTGTTTGCTTTACTAACCCTTGTTCTTGATCCCAAATTTACTATTTCCAGAAAAGGTCAAGCTTTTAGATGAGGGTTGATAACCTCAATTCTCTGTTATATTTTTTTCCCCATTCGTTACCCCTTTAGTTATTATAACAACTTATGCATAGTTTTTGCAGCAATATTTAAAGTTGTTTAATTTTTAGAAAGTGGGATGAAGGAGATAGTGGTTATAGCGGAGGAGGAGGTGATAGTGTTGGTGGTGACGGTAGAGGAGGTGATGATTGTTGTGGCAACGGTGGTGGTGAGAAGGAGGAAAAAGTGATGTCGATGACAGTGCAGAATGAGTAGTAAGAGGTGATGGTGATGGTGGAGAGGTAAGAAGAGGAGGTGTCAGTAGTAACACGGGAGAAGATGGTGGTAATGGTGGCGGCGGTAGAAGGGGTGAGCATGAGGGTGGTGGTAATAGGATGGGGATGGCGTGACGGAAATAGGGGTAGCGGCGGGGAGG
>NW_006239003.1:1143177-1153855 GCF_000226075.1 Solanum tuberosum
GGGAGGGGGGGGGGGGGGGGGGGGGGGGGGGGGGGGGAGAGGAAATAGGGTTCTTATCTAAATAATAAAATTTGAGAGTTTTAAAATTAGTGTTATTAATACTAGTCTTAAAATTGTCACCTCTATTTAATAATTAAGACTCGTGTCACTTTTTTTAAAAATTAAATCTTTTTTGTCACATTTAGTTACTTTTCCTAAAACAAAAGTATATGATTATCTTTACATTTCGAAAGTAACAGGAGAGTAGAATAATAAGAGGAGAGATTGACTGGCTTAGAGGTTTGGCGAAACATAAACATATTATTACTAGATATAGAGTTCATGCCAGCATAGACCCAATATATATTATCTTTTGTCTCAATTTATATGATACAAATGAAATTTGAAAATTCATTCAAATTTTTATATGGTATTTAAATGTTTTAAGTTGTTAACTATTGTGATTTATAGTGCTTTTGGTGTAATTTTTAAATAATACATATTACCCATTTGTCCCAATTTATGTGACACAAATAGAATTTAAAAAACTAACCAACTTTGTAATTTATAGAATTATTTGTTACGTAATTTTCAGATGATATATATTACATAACATGTCCCAACTAATGTTTCATTGGTGAAAATTCGAGAGTCAACCAATTTGTTATGTGCCGTTAAATATTATAAGTTGTTAATTATTGTAATTTATTATACTTTTTATGTCATTTTAAAATAACATATCCCATTTTATGGGGAGCCAATAAAATTTCGAGAGTCAATTAAATTTCTTATCTCTTTTAAATATTTTAAATTGGTAATTATTGTGATTTGTAATGTTATTTACGTAATTTTTAAATATATAACAGACTAAAATACAAAATAAAAGACCAGATTGCACTTGTCTAGGAAGCAAGCATGTTGACAAACACCTGCTTTCTAGACACTTCTAGTTATTACTTCATCCGTCCAACATTAGTTATTCATTATACTATTTTGGGGTGTCCAATGATACTAGTCCACTTTATGAAGTCAATGGATAAATATATACTTGGTTTCTAATTTATCCTTATCATTAATTATAGTCGTTTCTCTATTACATTTTTTAAAAACATTATACATTATTATATTCAAAGGGTGATATAGTAAAATTATTCTTCTATTTATAGTTATTTAAGAAATGTTCAAAGTCAATAATGGACAAGTATTGTTAGACATAGAGATTAGTAATTACTTCCTCTGTCCAACAATAATTGTTCACTATAGTATTTTGGAATGTCGAACCATACTTGTCCACTATATGAAATTAATGGATAATTTACACTTAGTTCCTAATAACCATTATCATTAATTATAGTCATTTCTCTATTACATTTTTCAAAATATTGTATTTTTTTTATATTCAAAGGGTTATATAATAAAATTATTCTTCTATTTATAATTTTTTTAAAAGTGTGCAAAATCAATAATAGACAAATATTATTGAACGAAGAGAATAATTAAGATAGAGGAGTAGTAATTACTTCCTCCGTCTAACAAAAATTGTATGTCTATATTATGTGCATCAATACTTATCCATTTTATTAAATCAAATTGATAATTTTGCTCGAAGTTCCAAATAACTACATAGGAGGGGAGAATATAATGTTTACATCACCATGTGGTGCTGAGTGGCTTAGTAGTTGTGTCTCCATCTCAGAGTACCGTCACTACGTATCATGAGCAAGGAAATATCTGTACTTTATGTTTGTATTAAATAAAAAGGAAAAGGTTAGAAATATATTGGAATTTTGATCGAAATTATTGTAACAATCTCAAACTTCGAGCATGATCTATTATCCCTAAACTATTTAATAATATATTTGGAAGATTTATAGATGCTCACGTGGACATCATAAATATTGCATCATTATAAATACTACTCCCCTCCGTCCCATTTTATATGTCATCCCTTTTTATAAATAGTTGGTCCATAATACTTGTCATTTCATAAAATCAATGCATAAATTAGCATATTGATCCTTTTTTACCCTTGTGAGTTATTAGCATTGAAAACATACATTTGACCAACTTAGAAAAGTTAAGTAAATAATTCATGTTCATTGGTTAAATTAATTCATATTCATTGATTGAAAACTTGAGTTCTAAAAAAATAATAATAAGGATAGAAGGGTAAAGTTACATCATTTCTTAATGGAAGTGCAAAGTAAAAATATGACATATAAAATGGGACGGAGGGAGTAGGAATTTGCTTAGCTAGTCACTTATATATCTTTAAAATACACAATTATATAATACACGGGGTAATAGGTCCTGCCCAAAGTTTATAATTATTACAGCAATTTCAATAAAAGTTCGGACTTTTTTTCCTAAATAAAATAACTTGATATCTGGATATTTAACATTTAACAAAAGAAAAAAGAGTCGACCATTTATCATTCAATAAAATTAGCAATATGACTTTATTTACTTCCTTCGTTCCTTTTTAGTATATTAGTTCTAAAATAATTGTAAATTTAAGCAATTGAGAGAGAATTAATTATTTTTTTCTAATTTTAATCTTAATATTATTTATTCTAGAATTAAGAGGCACATATATAGACAGAGATTAAAGAATTAATAAGGGATATATGACATATTGAATATAAATTTTGGATCCGCCACACTTTTTTTTTCCGAACACCCTTAATGGAAATTCTGAACCCGCCACTAGATATATTGATCAGACAACGCTCCTTATTAATTTTTTTTAGAGATTATGTCAAATTTTATCATGACAAGTAAAAGTGAACGGATTCCATATTAATTTATAATAAAAACATTTGACCTTTAACATAGATGTAAGTAAAGTTTTGTATTATTCCAACTAGGCATGACATGGGTGATGCCATTGATATAATCGACATGAACGATGAAAGATATGGTAGTAATGAACTCAACTACCGTTGGGGCCCTTTTGTTTCGTTTTCTCCTCAGTTGACTCGACTACACATCATTGGTACGTGGCTGCCACATCGACTCCAACGTTACTCATACACTAAAATGCACAAATCCACCTTCTCAATTCTCAATTCTGATTCTTTCAATGCACTCTTTCATTATTTTATCTTTACTAGCCAGTGTCAATTATTTTTCTCTTCATTTTGTCAACGTTTTCAACGGTTACCAATACGCCAATAAATTCTTAATCCATTCTCTAAGTTTTATTAATATCTTATGTTAAAGGGTATGTAGACAAAGATCTCTTTTGATGACGGTAAATTGAAAATCTAAACATCTCTATCATAGTCTTATCCATATCATAATAACAATGTATCAGACGAATTAAGACATGTATTAATTCTTAAATTATGTGAAATGGGTTAAAAATATTTTTAAATTTTATGAAATAAATTAAAATATCCTTTATTTATAATTTGATTTAAAAATATTATTACCGTGAATATTTTGATTAAAAAATAACAGTTGCCGTTGATAGCTTAGTCGAAATTTAGATAGTAATTATGATTATCCGTGGTTTGATCATGTGGGCCCTGGGTGTTTGAAAAATGCAACCGACAGAGACAATAACAATTACGTGGCGAGAGACTTGTCATCTGATTATCTCCACGCTTTATTCGTCGGTCTCACCAACCAACGACTCGAGAAATAAAGTTGTTTGGGAGGGAGGGGCCCATTGCCTCGTAATCTATAACGATTAACGACCAACTTTCATTTCTTTATCCAAATTACATCATTCTCCATCTTCTTTCCTTGTGGACCATTGCTAAAATAAATCACTTTTACAAGCAACATAGAAAGCTATAATCCTTTTATAATACGATATTTTGACTATTCTCATGCCGGTTGATCCTTTAACATATACTCCCTCCGTCCCTATTTAGTTGTTCATATTTCCTCTTTTAGTTGTCCCTATTTAGTTGTCCATTTTGACAAATCAAGAAAGGACAACAATTTTTTTCCTATTATACCCTTATTTAAATAAAGTTATCATAAATAAAGTAAATAAACTTATGAACTTCTCAGCATTGATTAGTTATCTTGAATGAATTTATTTTGGAATTGTAAATTGTACTACAAGGGTAAAATGGTAACTTCACTATGCTAATCATTGTTGCCTTAATCTGTGTGTCATTTCTAAAGTGGACAACTAAATAGGGACGGAAGGAGTATATAATACAAACATATATAAAAGTGGACTGTCACAATTCAAATTACGAGACCACGTGGACATCTATTCTAATCTAATTAGATAAATGAATTCTTATCATCTTTTCCCATTACTGAATAACAATTAAATAAATTTTTTTAATTAAATAAAAATAAACCTCATGAGATAACTTCTTTTGAAAACTTATAATTAATCATCACTTTGACCTAGTCTAGAGGTGTACAAGAGTTTCTAATAGAGTACGCATAGAAGAAATAAATAAATAAATAATGAGAAGATACAATTTTCACTTGAGAATGAAGTAGATAAAAGCTAACGATGAGTAACTATCATCTCACGTTTCAAACAATCTAAAACAAAATCTGTACCAACTAAAGGTGTAGAAAAAATAGTATCAGTACACCCCACATACTGAGTAGGTATTATAAGTAGACCCGAACTAATTCTACGTAAAACATCACAGAATCAACAAAAATAATGACACATAAAACCACCACATTCTAACAAAATTAGTATTCCTCCGCACTCCCTACTCCTTCCTTATTTTGTATCAACAATTCACAAAAAAACTATAATTCTACGTAAATATCAAGCTCGTGCAAGTGAGAACTTCCGGATCGGAGGTTGTTTCAAAATAAAGTCTAGCCTCATTATTATTCATTAAGTTAACCTGTCAATTGGGTCAGACGGTCCACCGGCTTGGATCGGCCTAATATAAAATAATTTTCTTAATTTCTTTTTGCATAAAATTAGTATATCTTCAATAAATAATTTTAATTACTTTCTATAACCATATATTGAAAATTAAATTTGTAGTCACTATAACAAATCAATTATATTAAGTGGTATATTTAGTATATATTAGAAATGTGTGTGTGTGTGTATATATATATATATATATATATATATATATATATATATATATATATATATATATATATATATATATATATATATATATATATATATATATATATATATATATATATATATATATATATATATATATATATATATATATATATATATATATATATATATATATATATATATGAAGTATATGTATAATATCATATATGTATTCTGTTATATTAAGTAGTATATTTTGCTTATATATATACATAATCTAAGTACTCTATTATATTAAGTAGTATATTATGTGTATATCTAGTATATATTAGAAGTGTATATATAATATAATCTAGGTATTCTACTATAATAGATAATATATTATGTGTATATTTAGTATATATTAGAAGTATATATATGATATAATGTAAGTATTCTCTCTCTCTCTCTCTATATATATATATATATATATATATAAATGTAATCAATACATTGTCATAAATAGTTATAATTATTACAAAATTAAATAGATAACAATACATTATATTAATAATTGACTCAAAATTTTGAATTAATAATTAATGAACGGTGATTTTAAAAAAAATTGCCGATCTGGCCCGATCCAGCCGACGGGCTGAAACTCGGACCCGGCCCTGGCCCATTGGACCCATTAGAAATGCTTAATCGGATACGGGCCCATTTTTATTACACATATTACTGTTCCACCCAGTATCGACCCGACCCATATTGGGGGAATCAGGTTCGTCCCGGTTCGGGTCAGTTAATTTTATTTAATGGGCCGACCTGGCCTGACCTAGTAAACGGGGTTATCATAATCTCATAGTGCACAAACCCCATGTATCCATAAGTGATCTAATTTTTTCAGTTATTTGAAGTGCAACGTCAACGAATAACATCTAATAAATACACTAATATGAGAATCTATTGATCATTATCAATGTACGACTGATAATGCTCAAACTACTCTCTAAACTAAATCCAAAGAGTAAGCGGTCGTAGTTCAAAGAGTCTTTTTGAGGATTTGATGTCTTAAGTTGTGAAATTGTAGAAATTTAGCATTTGGGTTGACTTTGCTTAACATTCAGGGTATGGATATTCGGATCGGAATTTCAAGAGTTCTGTTGGATTCGGGGGTTGATTTTAGGCCTAGGTGAGGTCTTGGTTGATTTTTTAGAGGTCATGAGCTTATTTTATCCTTTTAGGTGTTGAGTTAGTTTTTTATTGTTTTCACACATGTTGGGTCAAGGAGACCTTATATTCATGTTTCGATGGTTCCATTGAGTCCGAAACGTTGAGTACAATCGATTAGTATATGTGGTTTTCTTGTACGGGGTTCCGAACAAATCACAAGGGTCCTTTCGATGTTTTGAGAGTTGGCTGATTTTTTTGGTACTAGTGTGCTTCACTTTCGCGAAGAGTGCTTCACGATTGCAAGGACCGCGGAAGCGAGACCCTGGTCGCTGATCTAAGGCGTATTTATGCGCCTAATAACAAATTTATCCGATATATATAGCTAAGGTTGAGAGCAAATTCCTAATCGGAACTGAAATTTTAGAGTCCATTGATTGTGTTTCCTCTAACCAGTATGATTAGATATTTCAGGGTGAAAAGCAAAGAAAAAGGAGCTAAAAAGGGCACCATGCAAAAGGTCGGAGATTAGAAGCCGAAGTTGCTGAGGAGAATGGCCAAGAAGCTGGAAAAATACACTGTAAGGGAGCAACTCTGCATCACGGAGCTGAAGCCATCGTGTGGAAAACAATTTAGCTTAACAGAGGAGTACGCGATGGTAACGCGTTGCGGACTGGTTTGATCTGTTCACAATATACAGCGAGGGAACAGGTTCGCGTCGCGGACCGCGGACCTAGGTGCCCGATTTTCACTTTATTTTTAGACTATAAATAGCCCAGCTGTGTTATTTTATTATGATCCAGATTTTGAAAGACGGGAGAACACGATTTGGGCAATTTTGCTGACATTATCTAGGGCTTTTCTTCTACTCCTTCATTTTGGTAAATACTTCTATGATCTTTGAACATTATTTGATGATGTTTTATTCTATGAGTAGCTAAATTCCCTTACTCTAGGGTTGTAGCTACGATTAATGGTGTAATAATATTTATTTCTAGCATGAGATGGTTTTTTTTTAATGATTTATGCTTATATTCTTGTTTAACTATTTTAATGACTGATCAACAATAAAATAAACTCATTTTCCGCTCTTGAACTCAGAAGATGAATAGAGGGATAGACCAAAGAATGTGAGAAGCGTGTTCATTCTAGGGTAAAACTTAGAGTGTTTCATATATAAGATAGGCTTATACCTGTATGTCGCGTTTGATTAATATACAAGAAGATAGCTTAATGCTCCGCCATTGGTTCATGCCTATCCCCGCTCTATGATGTAGTTAGGTTGTCAATGGTGGTAGGCTATTAGAGGTCAGGAGATCATGATCGTAAAATTAACCTTGTGAATCAATAACCTGTCGAATGCTAGGATACGTTATTATTATGCTTGAAATCGGCATATGCTACAACCCTGGAATATTTTCCCAAATTGCAAAATTCCCTTGTTTGAAACTGTTTAATTGTACTAATTAATATTTGCGATTGTTCAATTTAGTAGATATAAACAAATTCTTGAAATCGTCTGTCGCATAAGTAAATTTATTTTAGATGCATTAAATTTAGTATTTGTTGATTTGAAGTCCTTAGGGTTTGATAATCCAGCTCGAAAGAGTCGTTTGACTACTTGAGTGACCACATGCACTTGCGTGTGCTTTTGGATGCAACAGTCGCAAAAGTGAAGGGTCTTAGTTAGGCGGGGTTCGCTTAAGCGAAACATGGGTCACGATCGCGATGTTCGCCGAAGTGAAGGTCTACACTTTTGCAGGGTTCGCTTTTGCAAACCCAAGGTCTCTTTGGCGACATCAGAGATGGGTTTATGTTTGAAAATTTCAAGGGTTTAATCCCCATTTTTTATTTTTGAGCTTGGAAAACCTTTGGGGGAAATTTTAAAAAAGATTTCTCATGCAAAATCATTTGAGTAAGCTCTTGTAACCCTAAAACTTCATTTTCCTTTGATTATTTATGGATTTTAACATCAAAATTTGAGATTTTGATTGGTAAATGACAAGGTTTTTTCAAGAACACAAGTTCTTAACTAAAATGGAGATTGTGAACTGATTTTGATTTCTTTTTTGAAATGATTTTCACCAATGAGTTCCTAAATCCTTGAGTATTATTTTTAAGTGTTGATTTCCAGATTCAAACCTTATTTTTGGAATTGCGTTGTGAGTTGATTGACCTATTTTTCAAAGAAATTGATGTGAGTATTACTGTTTTCGGAAATTTATTGTGAATACCTAATTGTTATAGATTGTGTATCTTTTGACATTGATTGGAAGGAGAAGACTCAACTCTTGGAGTGATTAATTGATTGATTTATGTCAAGTGATCTCCTAAACCTTGTTTTCTAGTAGAATTCATGTATTTCCTTCGTTGTTTGTGTGTTGGGAATAATGAGAATAAGGTGAAGGGTTAATTATCCACTTGATAAATCCTAATGATTAAAAAGGAGTTTAAATGAAAAGGCTATGTGATGATCATGATGATGTGAATTACCTTTTTGTGACCCTTATTGGTTGATTGATGAAATGCTTGGTAGCATCAATGTGGATTTGAATTGCATGAATTGTTGTCTCTTTCATGTGGTATGATATTACTTATGTGCATTGATTGTTTGACACCATGATTCAATGCTTGACACCATGATGAAACATGTGATGATTATGTCGATTTAATTTTCAGCAAGTGTTTATGATGTCGAGGTCATTGTCGGCAAGTGCTATTATGCCGAGGTCATTTCCAGTAAATATTTATGATACCAAGGTCATTTATGTCTAGTGAATTGATATAAAACCGGTGGTAAATGGTTTAGGCTAGTGATTTGATATAAAGCCAATGAAAAATGGTTTCGGCTAATGATTTGATATAAAGCCGATAGAAAATGGTTCTGACTAGTGATTTGATATAAAATGATGGGAAATGGTTTCGACTAGTGATATTGTGTCGATGAAAAATGGTTCTGACAAGAGATTGAATATTGTGATTTGATGCATTTTGATGCTTATGTGTGACTTACTTGTTAATTGTGATTGATGCACTTGTTACGTGTGGTTCATCTACTTGACATTGATATTTACTAACTTGATTCGTTTGGTTGTTGAATTGTTACTATTGAACTGTGATTATTAAGCCATGTGAGTTGTGCATTGCAGAAAGTTGGACTGATTTCTGTGTAGGTTGTAGTTTGAGGAGGTTCGGTTGGGATGAAAGGAGTATTCAATTTCTAACTAGATGCCTTGTTTATTAGGTTGCTTTCAGGGTACCTTGTTGTTGGTACTCACTCCTTACTTCTACACGTGTGTAGGTTCCGAGCCCGGTATAGCGTGATTGCTCTTCTTCTCCTACTTTTCGAGGCTTATTGAAGGACTTGAGAGGTAGATGTTTGTCATCCTGGTGGACCCTCTTTTCCCTTTTGTTTATGCTTTGTTCTATTTGAGAAATAAAGGTTGAGACTTGTACTTATTTCTTAATTTCACAGTTTTGGTATTAGAGGCTTGTACACATGACAATCAGGTTTTGGGGTGTTAATAGAATGAATAAGTTTTCCACTTTTATTTTGTTTTTGATTTATCTTTCCGCTTTTTATTTTTTTTCGTCGGGTTGAGGTTGACTTGTCTTGATGGGAATAAATAAGTGCCATCACGTCTATTTATGGATCGTGACACTAAAATACCCTACTATTGCTACATGCAAAAATTGGGGCATTATATGTCACGACCCAGGGGTACCCCCTAGACGTAACATGGAGTACTTAACCCCGAAGGGGTCTCATGCATGCCCTTAGCATAATCATAAACATAAAGTCATAGAAATGATGTGGAAAAATTTAAAACTTTTACAATCGAAGTCAACTTCTTTTTCATAAATGGAAATAAGAGTCTAGACCTTGTCTCAATCACCATCTAGTACAATAGAGAATACAATTAGGGTCAAAGCCCTTTACATCAATAAAATCTCAAAAATAGAAAGTACAATAGAAGCTAGAAATGAATAATGTCTTGTCCTCGAACCATGAGGACTTACCAAGCTTAGGGAATAGTCAACCCAAGCTTCACTTGAAGGAAGAAGTACGTCTCAACGACCGGAACCTATACTCATAGTAAATGTAGAAAATATGGGTTGGCACAAATAATGTACTAAGTATGGAAGCCATGCATAAAAATCCTTAAAACATGCATAAAAGGGACATTTAGTTGAAATCATGCATTTATCAAGTTTAAAAGCCATTAAGCACATTTATGAAGAAACATAAGTCAAACCAACATATAAGCAACCCAAAGTCGTACTAGTGCAATGCAAAGGTAAGATCCCATAACCCTACCAAATGCTAAGTATCACATTTAGGTCACCAACAACATACATATCGTACTTTTGCCGCATCCATAACCAATATACATAAGTAAGGACTCAGTCATGTTCATAACTTGTAACAAGTAAAGTCAACCTTAAAATCCATACATATCATACATACATAATCCATAAGTCTTCATAACATAAGAGAACCTCACCATAACCCCTCTTAAAGCCTACTTGTGC
>NW_006239003.1:1154075-1164169 GCF_000226075.1 Solanum tuberosum
AACCCATCTCATACTCATATCCACTCGGTGCTAAGCATAATTCCCTTTAGAAATCATATTAAGTCTTTACTTAAGTTCATGGTTATGAGAGAATGCACTAGGCACTCAACCCAACATACATCATAATAGCTCATAGATTCATTAGGTGAGGATGTCCTTTCAACCTTAGAATCATCAACATGTGAGTAAACCTTTCACATCATATTCATAGTGTGTTCATGAGAATGGCCTTTCAATCAACATAACAAACTTATCATAAATATACATACATACTTCATGCATAATCAAGTGTAAGGGTATAGAGAAGAAGGGTTCTTGAATCAATACCACAATTACACAATAGTCATAGGATCATCACTATCTAAGTGAATCACAAGTTCATATACAATCCTCATCAACATGTATAAACCCTAAAAAGTTGCCCTTCAAGGCTATCAATAAAGATCAACCCTAACTTCTAGAATTACCACATTAGATAGAGAGATATTAGGATTCAACAACTTAATCAATGTAAACATAATCAATTGTCAAGCTCCCATCATCAATCAAGCCATACCATACCATAGTTCACAATTTAGGAAGAAGGGGGAATCATGGGTCCAAGGGAGATTTTCATCATGAAACATCAATACTCCATTAATTTAACCATAATTCATCATAACCAACCATAATCAACCATAATAAATAATTGAAACGTTTTAGAGGGAGACCCATGTCATAGATTGAAAACCCTAGGTTTGGGGGATTTGGAATCTTAAAAACATAGTTTGAAGGGGCTCTTTGGGTGATATCTATCCAAAGATGAAAAACATCCATACCTTGACTAAGAAACTCCAAGAAATTTGGGGAAGAACCTTTGGAATCCACAAACCCTAGCTTCAATGGCTCCTTTCTTCTTCCTTGAGTTTAGAGAGAGAAATATTGAGAGAGGAGGAAGTTTTTATTTCAATTGGGTGTTTGGGTATTATTACTTAGAATAATGGATTTTGACTTAAAAAACATCTTATATACTTCCCCTAAAAATACCCAAAACAACCCCACTTTAATTGGACTAAAAAGGAAATGACCCAACTAACCCTCATTTAAGTCACCTCGTCAGGGACCACATGCCACCTTCACGAGCCGTGGTGTGGACCATGACCCATGGTTCTGCCCGTGAAGGTGAGGCAGTGGCCATGTTTTTGGAGCACAAGGCTCATTTGTCCAAGGCATCCTCACGAGCCGTGAAGTGGACCACGACCCGTGGTCCTGCTCGTGAGGGGTGAGGCAGTAGCTAGGCTACCTCATGCCCCCAAGCCCCCATTCCCAAGTCTCCTTCATGAAGGGCTCTACGAGCCGTGGTTAAGACCACGAGTCGTGGTCCCTTCCGTGAAGTTGAAGCAGTGGCTAAGGTTTTGGGTGGCCACTTTTCCAAGGCCAAGGGACCTTCACGACCACCTTCACGGGTCGTGGAGTGGACCACGACCGGTGGTCCCTCTCGTGAAGGTGGGGCAGTGTGCTCCTAGCTACGGGGAGTCTTGGCCTTTGGCATTGGCTTGGCCCCTTCGCCTTGGCACTTGTCCCTTGGTCTTGACTCAAATAACCTTATTTCAACCTTAAATGACTTATTAAAATTCGAGGAGTCATTTTACGACTTTCAACCTTACATTTAGGCTCTAGTTTAACCTACCATTTTTTCGGGGTGTTACATTATAACTACTAAATGTTGTCTGAATCTAAGTTTCTAACAAAGAGCAACCCTTTAACTTTCCTCCCCATTTTGGATCCTCGTTTAGCCCTATATTATGTAATTCTTACGTCCAGAATGTTATATGAGCATTTTAAACGTAAAGAAACCCTTTCATGCTTCAACAAATTCGCCAAATTTGAACCACATTTTCAAAAATCCAAAAATCAACCCAAACTCTATTCTACTCAACAAAATTCTAGCATGAGATAATCACTATGCATAAATTGAAGTAAGAAGGGTAAGTAAATCATTATTACCTTAGTATTGACGTTCAAAATGGGGTGATCGGGAGAGAAAAAAGTGAGTTTTTGAAGTAAAAGAGTAGAGAATGGGAGAAAAATCCATTCCTCTCCCCCTTATTCTGGTTCTAAGTCCCGTTACGTCGTTATAGCGACTGAGTAGCCACTACAACGGTACTTTTATAGAGGAAATATTCTTGCTATAGTGGGGTCCAGATTGGTGGACGGAAAAAGTTTTTGTTGCTTCATTCATATAGTTTCCGTAAATAGATGCTTAATAAGGCCCTAGTATACCTGGGTACTCGGAGGATGGTAATTTTCTATGGTTCACATAGGGATTCAATTCTCTCTTGAATTTTGCGACCGTCCTTTCTTTCTTCCGTCTTAAAATCACTCGGGGACGAATAATGAATTTATTGGTATCTATTGCAATGATCAATCTTGTCGTTATTCAAACGGCATATAGTGTGGAACCTTTAAGAAATTTGAATTGCATTTCCAATTTAAGTTAAGGTGATATGACGAAACTTTAATTTGATTTAGTTTGACATCAACCCTCCATATCGGAAATTTTACCTTTACGGAGCTGCTACTATAGCAGTTGCATGGCCGCTATAGCGAGGCTGATGAGATTAGGCCTTATAAAATACAATTTCTTTTATTTTCTTTTCACTTTGAATTACAGGGAAATATTGGAATAATAATTTAATGTTGGAGTAGAAATGCAAATTTATAAAATTTGATATTTATTTAACTCATGTCTAAATAATATAGGAAATTGATTTATAGTTCTAATTAAATTAGATTTCCTTTCACATATTTGAGTTATTTTTAATGTGTTAAGGATATTTTTGATCTAATAGGTAGAACGAGGGGCAAATTTGAATAATTTCTGATAGGTTAAGGAGAGTTTTTATTCAATAGATGGAAGGAGGGGCAAATTTTATCCAAGAAGTGGAAGGAGGACATTTTTGAAACATTTTCAATATTTTGAGGTCATTTTTTGAAACATTTCTAATACTTTAAAGCCATTTTTGAACCTTTTCCGTTTAATGTAACAAAACTATTTTTCAATCTAAATGGATAAGTATAGCCCTTATATATTCATTCTATGTTTTCTTTTCTTATTTTGTGACACTAAACCACCTTCTAAAAAATATTCTAGAATTAGATGTATTTACTTCTCTGAATCTATCAAATTCGTTAAATTGTATTTATACATATTTTGTATTTGAATTTGTAAAAGTCAAATAATCCAAATTCAATTCTTTAAAGGGGGAAAAAACAAAGTAATCTAATCCAACTCATGGATTAAAATGACTTAATTGGTTAGAAGCTTATCAAGAATCATAGGAACGTCAGAGTTAGAAAAATGATACATCTTTACAACTTCTTCTCTTGGATAAAAAACATGTGATGTCTTTCCATAACTTGCAATGCTCAACTCTATGTCATAAGCGTGCATACCTAGTTCTTCAAAAGTTTGAGGCTTAATCCCTTGGAGGATATACACTAGGCCCTAATGCATTCCATGAATACAAATTTCAACTACGAAAGTTTCAGAAAGTTGATCCTTGCAATCTACGCTGAACATTCACCAACGATTGATGTAATTCACTACATGCTCATTCTTACTTTGTTTATACTTGTGAACTCCACCATGATTATTGCACGATGGGTACTGAAAAAATGATTAAGAAACTAATTTTCGAGTTGTCCCCAACTATCCATGGACTCATGTTCCAAGTTGATATACCAGTTAAATACATCCCCCTTCAATGAAAGAAAAAATTGTCTTACCAAAAAGTCACCATGTATTGCAGCATTGCTACAAATTTCAATAAAGTAGGTGATATGTTGCCTCTAGTTTCCTTTGCCATCAAATTATTGTAGTTTAGGTGGTTGATAGTTTGTTGGCATGTGTAGATACTCAAATTTTTTTCTATAAGGTTTGGAGTAATATTATGAATTTTGTGGTGCTCCACCATATTGACCCCTAATACTGTTTATTATAATGTCTTGCAGTTGTTGAATAGATAGAGTCGTAACTAAAGTAAATTCTTTCTCTTTTTGAAATTTAGACTTACCTCGTGACTCCTCAACATGCTTATTTAGCAGAACAAATCCAGGTGGACAAGTGGCAAAGTGAATCGACTCTCCGGGAGAGAAGAACTCTATTTTATTCATAAGTTGAGAGATTTGAAGACTTTTATCATCAATAGACTTCTTCAAGTCTTAATGATTTGTTCCATCATTGCGAACTTCTCGTCCATGTCAGTTGCGTCAACCATCAAGGTGTTGACATTCGTTTGAGTTGGAGAGTCCGTTGAACCCCCAAATTCACCAAAGTTGAAGCCAATATGAGAAAGTTCTTCAAACAACATAGATGCAAGGCTACCCCAGTAATCTTGGTTACATCGTCATCTGGAATTACTTTTTTTTAATATCTCCAAAGAGGTAAGTATTCAGATCCATCCAAACCACTACTTTTGAATTTGCATCATGTGATGGGTCCAACATGATTGAGCTTAGAAAACGTGGCAGTAGTAGAGTCCTAGCATGAAGCATCGTTGATTTTTTCGAAGTCCACTACGGTTGTTGGATTTGTAGTTTTTTTTTAATTTTCAGGTTGAAGAGATGAAGAGAAGAACTGGTCCCACTAGGTGTGCCAAATTTGTTCGCAATAAATTTTTGTAGTGCTTAAAATTAACTTCAATCAAAATAAATTTTTTTAAAACTAATTTTATTGATGAATCTTCATGAGTACAATTTCGTTGTTCTCTTGATTTATTGATGAATATTCATGAGTATAATTTTGTTATTCTCTTGATTCTTCTCTCCTAATATTTTTTATGATTCGAGGGCAGGCAGTAGTGTATTTTTCGAATGTAGGATGATGTAGATCTTTGAAAACATCGGGCAACACTTCGTCGTCAAGTCGATCTCGAAAAAGAACTTTGTTGATCACACTTTCAAAGAACTATGTAGTTGATGTTGTGGCTTTCTTCAATGCTTCCAAGATATCCTAAAAAAATTATGTAACCCTCATATTTATAGTTGTATAAGAGAGGCACCCCAAATATGGATGACCTCTTATACCTTCTTCTGATTGATTTATGTAAGTCATCAAGCTTATTAAAAATACTATGTGATAAGGTAGCTTTTTAATTGATTGTTGAACTTTGACCAGAATTACCACATCATTTGAACACATGAGATCCTCTTGTTGGTCTTTAAACTTGACTAGGACGCCAAGTCACCTTGATATGTGACATAAGCTTGGACCTTAAGATGAAATGAACTTTGAACTTGAAATTAATAAAATGAATTTATTTATTTGTGAATGTCAAATTAAATATTCAACTCAAATGAATATAGATTTAATCCAATTTTTGTATGAATTGAATTCAACAAAATTTATGTGTCTACACTAATAAACAATATTAACCCATAAAAATGGGTTGATATGTTGTTTTATTATGAAAACAAAATTCAATCTATTTTCAAGAAATATATTTTCTTATTCCATATGTTAAATATAGTCATAATTAAAAAATAATATAATTTTATTAGATATTAAATAATTATAAAATAATAAAATAAAAGAAAATAACGACCCACCTTTTAGAGGCAGTGCAGTCTATTTTAACATGCTCAAATTAACCAAATTAAGCTAGTTGACATTATTCACACATCCATAATGAAAAATGTATAACCTTAGGTAGGAGTGACAATTTAAGCCCATATAAGTGAAATGGAACCATTTTTTCCATATTAAATTAAATGGATCACTCATATTTTTTTAAATGGGTAAATACGAACTTCAACCTATTTAAGCTCATATTAATATGGACAAAATAGGTAAACATAAGAATCCATATATTCCCATATATATATATATATATATATTTTATTTTATTTTTCAAACTGTTCTAAATATTTCGTTTAAATAGAAAATTTATCAAAAATAACATCTCCATTTTTACGATCGACAAATAAAATATGCATACATTTAACAACTTAGCTTTGATTTAATATATTTTGGCTTCAGAAGATTAAAGTGGGTTACAACCATTTTACTCAAATCATATTTATCTATATTTTATATGAATAAATTGTAATCCAATCTATTTTAACTCAATTCATATTCAATCCATTCATTTGCCACCTCTAACCTTTGATAAAAATTGGAGAGATTGTCCTTGTAAGACATAGTTGAATGAAAATGAAGATTTGAAGTAGATAAAATAATTTGTCAGATGTGTGGGGATGGTTTTCATTCAAAGTTTGGCCGGCCTTTTCTTTGAAAAGTTGAGACAAGTCAATCAGTGAATATAAGAATCACATGTGTGGCACTGACTCACCTTCTACTACCTAATGTTATCCATTCAAACGACTTAAGCTTTTTGCACCGAAAAACTCATTCACACTCACTATCAACATCTTTAATTAATTTATTTAATTTCAACAAACAACTTAAACTTATAATATATGAGCAAAACAAACTTTATGTTTAGTTATCATACGTCATATACCTAATGGTTTGTAACATATACACCTGAAATAAAAGTAAGTTTTATTCCAATTTCATCTCAATTTATGTGACACATTCGGATTAGAGATTCAAACCAGTCTATCTTTGACCGTAAGGTTTTCATATATCTTTTTAATATTTTTGAATTGTCAATTATTGTGACTTAATAATACTTTTTACGTACTTTACAAATATATAAATTTCATTTTTTTAAAAGATTGGAAATTTCATGAGCAAATTCTCCGTCAAACTTAAACTGTTTGACTCTAAAAAACAAAATATGTCACCTAAATTGGGACAAAAGAAGTAACACTGTTTTCCTTCAACACACCCTATGCCAAAACTTTCCCCCAGAGAATTAGGACCTAGACTAAGCAAATAAGGCAATATGGAATACATTACAAGAAAACAATTAATGGTAGAAAAAACAAGGAATCTTGTTAAACATAACTGAATTGAAATTAATTTGAGTGTTTGGTTGTCTGTTGATTGGATTATCCTCCCATCATTGTACAAAATTTGCTATTTATATAAAAAGAAGTCTCTCCTTAAAAATATTCAATCGCACTAAGGGGTTTGTTTAAGTGAAAATTTTATAAATGACATTTATAAGATTAATATTTTCAAGTTATAGCAGTAGAATAAAACTTTCAAGTTGTAACAATAAAAAATTTCAAGTTGTAAATTTTATAAAAAAGAAAACAGTTTTTTAATTAATTGTAGAAAATCAGTTTTGAAAAAAAAGAAGATAAAAAAGGAAAACAAATCGATTTTGAAAAAAAGAAGATAAAAAATGGATAAAGGTGTATTAATTATTTTTGAATTCATTGATGATAATTGTTAAATAACATAAATTTAGGAGATTCAAACTAATTAGGAATATTTATTTTCCTTATTTCACTCTAATCTCTTAACATTAATTAAAAAATCAAATTTTATTCATTTTGTTCAAAGTTTCTCTCTCTTCGTTTTTTTCCAGAATTTTAGTTATAACATTTTACTAAAATAAAAAACAATTTAAAATAACAGTAAAAATCAATTAGTGTGAAAAATAAATAAGGTAAAAACGGATATTTTAGTAGTAAATAATTTGAAAATATTAATGATAATTAATAAGAGAAATAAAAATAGAAGAGTCATAACAAAGGAATATTTATTTTCCTTGTTTAGCTCAAAGCAGTTATTGGCATTTTGGAACGTATTTCTTTTCTTTTCTTCAAACGTTTCTCTCTCTTCTCAATATTTTCGTTGGTTAGTCGTCACTCTCATCTAATTTCTATTCATTTTTATTCAATAATCTTCATTTTCTTGTAGTGAACGGTTTCTTATCAGCATTAATAAATCATGGTGGTAAATAGAATCCTTCAGGTTAGTGTTCGATATTTTATTTGTATTGGTAACAAAATGTGACAAAAATTATGAACATTCAAACTGGAATTTTTTTTAAGATTTCGTTTGTGTACAATAGTTTTAATTAAGGTGTTTTTTTTGTTTTATATACTATTAGATTTTGATATGAACATTCATTTTTTGTGTGTGTTTCTGATTTAAAATTACATAAAATTTGTTTGGAATTGGCATGTTGATACGATTCTGGTATTATGTATTTTGATGGCGTGATTCTGGTATGAATAAGTAAGGACTTATGGCATGAAATATGTATGATTTTGACATCCAATAGATATGAAAAGTGTGCATAAAAGTTGTATGAAATTTGTATACTGATTTCTGTTTTTTGTTGTGTATAATAATTTTAATTATGACATTTAAAAGTATAATGTTGCATTTTGAACATTTAATTTGTTCATTATTTGTCTGAATCAGATATCATTTTTAGTATGTTTTTGGTTAAAAAAATTACATAATATTTTTTTGGAATTTGTATACTACTTATGACAGACATGTATGGCAATTTATAATGCTTTTTGGTACGATTCCGATATGATTGATTATTTTTTTTGGCATTATATTGGAATGAATTTGAGAATAATAATGTAATGAATTTGGTATATTGTGTATTTAATAAATGACAATTAATAGGTAGAAATGGAATTCTTTTGGTATTATAGTGGCATGATCCTTGTATGAATAATTGATGAATTTTGGCATGAAATAGGTATGAAATGTGTGAATAAACTTGAACGCTGGAAATGGTTTGCTGATGTGAAATTCAAGAGGTCTAAAGTTACATGCAATACATGTCGTTGAAAGGGCCACAACATGAAGAAATGTTCAAATTACCTTGCACAAAAAAAAAAGTCATAATTTATAATTGTGACAGACTCATGTTTTGGTTTATTCTGTATTTTACTAATGAATTATAATTTCAGAACATTTATTATGAGTACTGTAAAATATGTTTTTATGTATTCATTGTATTTCAAATATATAGTGAACAATTTATTAAGTAATGCTGGTATGCTATCGGTATCCATTTGGTATGCAATTGAAGTCACACAAATACTAGTTTATTGTAATTTCCAATTAGTATTCTTTTGGTATCCACTTGGTGTCCGACTTGAAAAAAAAATATAAAACAAGATGTAATTGAGGTGGATACAATATAAAATGGTCACAGTTTTACATTGTCAGGTTCATTCTTCCCAGCTTCATATATTTTTTATTTTTTAATGTTTGTATTAAATTCTCAAGTTAAAATACCAAATGTATATGATACCAATTTAATGTCATTCTTATTTTTCAATTTGGAGATCAAGTAGATACAATGTAAGCCAAAATACCAACATCACTTAATCAATTGTTCATTATTTTTCAAATATATAGTGAACAATTGATTAAGTAATGCTGATATGCAATTGGTATCCATTTGGTATGCAATTGAAGTCACATAGATACTAGTTAGTGTAATTTCCAATTGGTATTCTTTTGGTATCCACCTGATGTCCGACTTGAAAAAATTATAAAACAAGATGTAGTTGAGGTGGATACAATATAAAATGCTCATTGTTTTACATTGTCAACTTCATTTTTTTCAGATTTATACAAATTAGATATCAATTTAATGTCATTCTTATTTTCAATTTGGAGATCAATTAGATACAATGTAAGCCAACATAATATATTTCATGTAATTTTAATTTGTGTCCATTTGATTTCGAACTGATATCGCATTGCAAAAATAGAAACATTAAGATGTATTTAAGATTTCAAGCCAAGTTATCCAAACTAAAACTAGTTAATGATATATCCAATTGGTATGCATTTTGTATACCACCGGTATCCCACTGAAAAATTATAAGAAACAAAACGTAAAACTAGGTAATATGTTATTCATTTGATATCTATTTGGAAAGCTTAAGTGTAACAATGTATACAATTGTGGTGTACTATGTTTATGAGGTGTTTTTCAAAACTAAATTCTATTAAATATCTGGCTAATGCTAATATCCAAATTGTATAAACTTGGTATCTAACTTGAAAACTTTTGACAAATTAAAAATAAAATTGTATGAAGTTGATATCCAACTGGAACAAACTACTAAAAGAAATAAATTTGACAATGTAAAACAATGCATATTGTATTGTTGCAAAAAAACTGTAGCAAAAACAAATATATATCATCCAAAAATGT
>NW_006239003.1:1164207-1183399 GCF_000226075.1 Solanum tuberosum
CATATTGTATTGTTGCAAAAAACTGTAGCAAAAACAAATATATATCATTCAAAAATAAAAATAAAAACATGTAAAAAAACATGACAATGAATATACATATAGATGCATAGATCATGCCAATTTCATGCCAACATTAAACAAATTTCATAGCAGAATCATATGCATAACGAAACAGTTTTTTTTTTAAAATCCTACTAAATTGAATAATTGCTAAAATAATCTAACAACTTTTTTACCCTTTTTTGAAATTGAAATTTTCGAGTCATCTTTCATTGTTGCTCTTCTTTTAGAGGGTTTTGATGACACCATTCAACATTTGTTGATTTTTTATTTTTTTTAAAAAAAAAATCTCGCTTACAAAATCTGAGTCTGAATTCGAAGGGGGTTCCACCATTTTCCCTTTTCTCTTTTGTTCCTTTTGATTTGGAGGACTTGAAATTTTCTTTGCTTCTCTTTTCTTCTTCTTTTCTGGAATTTGTGTCTTCTTTTGTGGGGTAACAACCTTTCTCGCCGACCTTGCATTCTTGTTGGTCGGAGGCGGTTGAGTCAATATGTTAAAAGTTGGAGCCTTGATTTCAATAGTAGAACTCATTTCGACTAATCTAGGGCTCTTTCTAGGAGTATGCTCAAGCTTCTTCTACATTGTTTTCACAGATTTGGCCTTTCTTTTGATTGTAGAATGAAGATGTCAGATTATGGTGATAGAGATATGATTTACGATTTCTAAGGAAGATGAATGAAGAGGTGAGAGAGAAATGTTTAATTTTTGAACGTGGGGGTGGTGGGGTGTTGTTATGGTGTGTGAGAAGAATATAAGAAACGTGGTGGTTGGGAGTTGGGGGTTGAAGTGTGACAGTAAAACAAATACAAGAATCAAGGTAAATCCCTAAAAATGGGTAACAAATAATTATGATTGATTCTTTAATTATATCACCTAATAATTAAAATATGATTATAAAATATTAATTATTTAATAAAGTGGAATTAAAATAAAAACTGATCTGTTATAACCCGCAATTAAAATGTTATAAGCAATAATATTTTAAAAGTAGATTTAAAACCCGTAATATTACTCCTTAAATATATATGTGGGGTAATTTTTCCTTTGTTTAATAGGGTACATTATGAAAAATAATCCATATATTATTGATGATATTATTTAGTACTATATTTTGTAGAAATATTAGGCCTATATATGACTAATGCATGTATTAATTATACATCCTATATGTTATTATAAGATGTATAACTAATACCTTCCATTTGGTGGTATTAATAATAATATGAAATTTAATATCATGAGATTAATCTAGATAAAAATACCCCCTCAAATCATTTTAATCGTTTTGTTTATTTTTTTATTTTTTTATTTTATATTTGTACTACTAAATTTATTTCAATAAATTAGGGTACAAATTTTATTATTTAGAGAGAGTTGTTTATTGCTAAATAAATTCAATACAAATGAAATGTACAATGTTTAATTTATTTATTATTAATATAAAATATTATAATCCGACTAATATAATAATGTTGATGTATGAATTTAAGACCAAGAAGCACCAACAAAATCATGAATTAACCTTAAATTAAAATAAGTATATAAGATGATAGTCTAGTCATGAAAGAGACCATAAATACAAGTTAAAGCAATGCATTATGATCAAGTTTCCGCTTGCTTTCAGATGAAAAAAATTGAGATGACAATTTTATATCAGTTAAGAAATTACTAGACTCAAAAATCTAAAAATAAAAATTGTTCAAACCAGACCAAAAAGTTCAATTTTATATGATAAAATGCTCGTTTCCCATAAGATCTAATCACTTTTCAAAATATTTTAAAAATAAAATACATCTTAGGTATGAAAATAGTTTAATTTCTTTTACTATTCTTATTTTTTAGTTTTTATTTTATGATAAATAGTATTTTTGTGTGATAAAAATCCTAAGTTAATGATATTATTGATACAAAATAAAGTTCAATGACTTTTCTCTAAAAATTCTTATAGTTGTGTGATATTTTGAGATATTAACTCCAATTTATTAAGATGACAATTATTCACCCTAAAATAATTTAAGTGAGTGTAACGACCTGTTCCTGTCGTTATAGAAAAGCCAACGGGGAAAATTTTTGGACCGAAAAACTTTTTGGTAGTATCAAGAAATTTTCCAACCTAGTCCAGATTTAGACAAAATCAGAGTCAGTGAGGTTTAGGGAAATCTGGTAACAAATGGGAGGTATAATTGTGGATTTGATCATATGAGTAGGTAGCTAAGACGTTAAGGAACTCGTACGACTTTACGAAATTGAATTCGGGCAAATAGAACTCCCAAAAATGATCTTAGCGTGAACGGGTATTTTCTGAGTGTCGTGGGATGAAGGTGTGTTTTGAAATGGGGGTTTGGGAATTCTTTATTTAGCTCTCTGTTTTGTACAAGCCTCTATGGCGGGATTTGTGCCGTTAGGGCGGTCCCGCTATAGCGGGGTGAGGACCACTGTGGTGGCACAGACGCGACTTAAGTCAAAAATAAACCCCAAAATGCCATTATTCTGTACTTTTCGACTTTGAGAGCTAAGGAACGACCCCTGGTGTTTTCTTGATAGTTTTCACCATTTTGGAGGCTAAAGGTAAGGTTTTGACTCTCCGAATCCCTTTTTCGATCCGTAGAACTTAGTTTCTTGGGTAATTATCGATGGGGGGTGGTTTTGATCTGGGATTTATGGTGGAAAAAGCCCAATCTGGGTATGGGGATCAAGGCTTCGACCTAGGGTTGATTTTATTCATCATAATCTGGGAATTTGGGTTTTTGTTTATTGATCCTCGCATTATTATGATTGTTTGTAGACCAAAAACAAGCGGAAAGAATTCGAAAAGGGAAGAATCAAGTTTCTTAGGGGATTCAAGCTTTGTTTCAGGTAGGTGATGGTTGTGATTTCATGTTTGTGTGATATATGTTTGTAATTGCTTCATTGTATTACATGTATGTATGCGAATGTTGCATTATTGATCAGACTAATCGTAAATGAGTATGAACGAATAACTGTCATGAATCACCTCTTAGTTGCATGATTGTGAGAATGTACATTGTGATTGTGATTGTGGTATGTTGAATGGAGCGGGTGTCACGTTCCGACACACTAACTGGGATCGAATGTCACATACCGACATGAATATTGGAACAGGTGTCATGATCCGAAACACTCACTTGGAATGGGTTCCATGATCCGATACACTAACTGTTTGAGTTTGGGTTCCATGAGAGGACCAATGATTTATTATGCACGCGCTTATTGTTGAGAATGTGGAATTGTACATTGATCCTGAAATGATATTGATATTGTATATGTTTAGTTTATGATGTTGTAATGACCTGCTTATATTATACTAATTGGGATAGTTGCGTTATCCTACCAATACACTGTGGTTGTGTACTGAAAATGCACTTGCTCTTTCTTTGTGGAGTACATGACATCTTCAAGCGGCTATTGACAGACCTCATTTAGAAGATTAGTGATCGTCATAGAATTCAAGGGTGAGCCAATTCTTCCGGGTTGCCTTGAGTTCTCTTTTTGTTTTGTCCATCTTTTCGGACTTAGACTAGTTCATCAGATATTCCTATGTTGAGTTTGGGTTGTATCCATTCCCTTAGACTTATGATCCTTGTTAGAGTTTTGGTACATTGACTTTCAGGTTCTAGAGAATTATTTTTCACATTGTTTTGTTAGTCGTTGTTAGATCTTTTGAGAGTTTATGGGAACTCTATTTGACTGTTGCATTTAAACTTGCTTATGTATCTTTAAATACCTTAGTTTTTGTAAATTTGGTTAGTTGGGTTGTAGTAATGGTTCTCCCACTGGAAGGTTAGTGTGGGTGCCAATCATGACGGCCTGGATCGTGACAGTGAGAAAATAGCAAACATGGTGACAAAGTTTTTCTTCTCCTAGCTAGTTAGAAGGCCACAAAAAATAATATTCTCTAGCAATTAACTACCTTGACCCAACTACATCAAATCGAAAGTACCAAAATAACTCAAGGATATAATTGGAAATAAGCTTTTTTGTAGAGTTTTAAACCACACACAAGATTAGGTAGGAAGCAATGAACCAAATACTCTATAAAAATAATTCATGCATTACTAATCCTAGCATTACCAACCCCATGCATTACTAATCGCTACAATACTAATCTCTACGTTATTATTTTTTGTACCAAATGACCCTAAAAGTCTTAGTGAGTGTTTATATTATCTTTTTAAAAATATCCTACAAATTAAAAATTAGAAGGCATAATTTGGAAATACACCTAACTTCTAACTTTTAGCTTATTTTTATACAAATTTAAACCTAAAAATAAATGCTTAAAAGAACTTTTTATCAGTTCTAAACATCATAAAAAATTAAAAAAAATTAAAAATTAAAAGCTAAAAACACTTAAAATAAACTAATTGAAACACCCACTTATTTCTAAAGAGACGTGGCATAATCAATTAAAGTGGTGCAGTGTGCAACTGATTAAGCTTACTTCGCCTGTCATTTTTTACTGTTTTGCTCAGAAATAAACTTTCTAATATAAGAAGAAATTACTAAAATATTGAGTTTAAGACATTATTTTACATAACATAAATCTACTCTTTTTAATTTATAACATTAATATTTTAATTGCAAATATGACAACTTAATAAAAGTGTACAATTATACACATTTTTGTACCTATTTTTGGCTTAGTGTGCTGTTTTTTTTGGGAGTCATAATTTATTTTGTTTACTTTTTGAATTTCAATCTCAATTTGTAACGACTTGTTTCCGTCATTATGGAAAAGCCAATGGGGAAGGAAATTGGGTCAGAAAACTTCTACGTAGTAACTTGGAAATTTCTAGTCTAGGCCAGATTTGGACGAAATCTGAGTCAGGTGAGGTCCAGGGAAAATCTGGTAATGGACGGAGGATTTAATTATGAATTTGATTATATGAGTGGATAGTCAAGACGCTAAGGAGCTTGTACGGCTTTGCCGAATCGAATTCGGGAGAGTAGAACTCCAGAAACTAATCTTGCCGTGAAAGGGAAGTTTTAGAATGTCAAGGGTTGAAGGTGTGTTGCGAAATGGGAGTTGGAACTCATATTCCGAGTTTCTGCCTCCGTGCAAGCCACCGGGGCAGGATCAATCCCGCCAAGGTGGGGCCGCTGTGGTGGGTTAGGGTCTGCTGTGGCGGGGCAGTCGCGACTTAAACCGAGGAAAAAACCCAAAAACGTTATTTTCTGCAAAACTTCATTCTTAAGAGCTAAGGGAAGACCCATGGCAGTTTCTTGACAGATTTCCACGAATTCTAGCGCTAACGGTAAGATCATTACTCCCCTAATTCGTATTTCGATATTTAGAACTTATAATCTTAGGTAATTATCATTGGAGGATGGTTTTGGCATGAAGTTAATGGTGGGAAAATCCCTAACTGAACATTAGGATCTTGAGTTTGGCCTTGGCCTTGGGTCGATAATTTTGGTTATAATCCGAGTAAATTATACCTTGTTTAGTGATCCTTGCGTTAATTGCATGTTTTAGATCAAGAACGAGCTGAAAGACTCCGGAAAGGGAAGGCTCACGTGTCTTAGGAGTATTCAAGCTTGGTTTCAAGGTAGGTGATGGTTCAACTTGCTGTTGTGTGACATATGATTGTTAATTTCTTCGTTGTATGCATACATGTATGTGAATAGGGTAATGTGAATTGAACCAAATGAAATGATTATGTGTGAACAATTACATGCCATGAATCTGACAGTTGAATGTGTGACTATGTGCACTGTTCAATATGAGTGTGATTGTGACTGTGGTTGTGCAGACTGGATAAGGTGTCACATTCCGCACATATAATGGACTAGGTGTCACATTTCGACACATTTATTGGATCGAATATCACGTTTCGACACATATATATTGGATCGAGTGTCATGTTCCGACACACTAACAATTTGGGTGTAGGTTCCATGAGAAGACCACTTGTGATTATTACATTCATGTCTACCTGTCATTGATATTGTGAATTTGTATGTTGCTCCTGAAATAATAATTGAACTATACATTCGGTATATGTGTGTTTATTGTTTTGTAGTTACTTGCTTGTATTTCGCTTACTGGAGTAGCCGCGTGATCCTACCAGTACACTATGGTTTGTGTAGAGATACTACACTTGCTCGTTCTTTGTTGAGTACATGACATCTTCAGGCGGCTACTAGTAGACCTCAAATAGGGGATCATTGACCGAGACCAGATTCGAGGGTGAGTCAGTTCTTTCAGGCTGCCATGGATCTTTCATCTGTTTAGTCCATTATTTTCGGCCTCAGACTACATCATTAGACTTTCACTTATGTTTAGTTTTCTGGGTTGCATCCATTTTCTTAGACTTGTTGAATTATAGAGTTTTGGTATAATGACTTTCAGGTTCTAGGGGTTGAATTTCCGCAATAGTCATGTTTCACTGTTTATTTAAACTTTTGAAGTTTATGGGAACTCCATGTTAATTAGTTATTTGAACCTGATTCTGTATCTTTATATGTTTTAGTTTCTTTAAGTTGCTTAGTCGGGTTGTAGTAATGGTTTTCCCACCGAAGGGTTAGTGTGGGTGCCATTGGGAAACAAAAATTGTATGCTAAATTTTCCAAGTGTGAGTTCTAGTTGACTTTGGTTGCCTTTTTGGGGCATGTGGTTTCAAGGTAAGGGGTAATGGAAGATCCCCAAAAGATCGAAGCAATCCAGAATTGGGTCCAGCCTAGCTTTGTGACTGAAATTAGGAGTTTTGTGGGGCTCGCAAGCTACTATTGTCGGTTTATGAGAAAATTTTGCTTCTATCGCCATGCATTTAACAAGGCTAACCCAAAAGGAGGTACATTTCGAGTGTACTAACAAATGTGAAGAGAGCTTTCAAAAGCTCAAGACTCTTTTGACCACTGCACCTATTCTGGCACTACCGGTGGAAGGTAAAGATTCTGTTGTTTATTGTGATGCTTCACATTCGGGTTTGGGTGCTGTGTTGATGCAGGATAAGAATGTCATAACTTATGCATCGCGGCAGCTAAAGGTGCATGAGAGAAAACTACCTGACGCATGATTTGGAGTTGGCAGTGGTAGTGTTTGCTCTCAAGGTCTGGAGGCATTACTTTTATGGTGTCAAGTGTGAGGTGTTTACTAACCATCATAGTCTACAACATGTATTCACCCAGAGGGACCTGAATTTGAGACAGTGAAGGTGGATGGAGTTACTCAAGGATTATGATGTTACCATCCAATATCATCCGGGTAAAGCTAATGTGGTGGCAGACACATTAAGAAGGAAGATGGTGAGTATGGGTAGTCTAGCATGCTTAGGTGTGTCCAAGCAACCTTTGGCCAAGGAGATTCAGACCTTGGAGTCTAAGTTCATATAGTTGGGCATCTCAGAGAAAGGTGGGGTGTTAGCCAACATTGAGGTTAGGCCCACGTTCATTGAGCAGATCAAAGCCAAACAGTTTGAGGATGAGAGTTTGAATGAGCTCAGACAGAAGACAATATCTGGAAAGGCACAAGATGCGACTATTGATCAGGGTGGTGTGCTCAATTTTAAGGGATGAATTTGTGTTCCCCGAGTAGATGACTTAATTCAGAAGATGTTGAGAAAATCCCATGGTTCGCGGTATTCCATTAATCCAGGTGTGACCAAGAAGTACCAAGATTTGAGAAAACTTTATTGGTGGCCTGGCATGAAGAAAGACATAGCTGAGTTTGTGGCTAAGTGCCAAAACTGTCAGCAGGTAAAATATGAGCACCAAAGGCATGCACGTTTGCTTCAGCGAATGCCAATTCCTGAATGGAAGTGGGAAATGATAGCTATGGATTTCTCGGTTGGTCTTCCCAAGACCTTGGGGAAGTTTTATTCCATTTGGGTGGTGGTTGATAGACTGACTAAGTCGCCCCACTTCATTCCAGTCAGAGTAGATTAAAATGCTCAGCAGTTGTCTTAGGTTTATTTTTAGGAGATAGTGCGGCTGCATGGGTGCCCCTTTCCATCATCTCGGACCGTGGTATGCAGTTCACATCCAAGTTTTGGGGAAAATTGCGTAAGGAGTTGGGCACTCAACTCACTTTTAGCACAACCTTTCATCCATAGACGGATATGCAGTCAGAGAGAACTATTCAAGTGTTAGAGGACATGTTGAGGGCATGTGTGATTGACTTTGGAGGGCATTGGGACAAGTTCTTACCTTTTTGTGAGTTCTCATATAATAAAAGTTATCACTCCAGCATTGACATGGCACCGTTCGAGGTACTTTATGGGAGGGGATGTAGATCACCCATATGATGGTTTGAGGCTGGAGATGTGAAATCTTTGGGGGTGGATTTGGTGAAAGATGCTCAGGATAAGGGGAAAAGCATCCAAGCAAAGATTCTAGCAGCCCAGAGTCGACAGAAAAATTGCAGACCATAAGGTAAGAGACATGACATTTCAGGATGGTGAGCAAGTTCTTCTTAGTGTGTCACCTATAAAAGGGGTGATGAGATTCGGCAAGAAGTGCAAGCTTAGTCCTCGGTACATAGGGGCCATTTGAGATTCTTGACTATGTAGGGCCATTGGCTTATAGGTTGGTGTTACCGCCTAGCCTATCGGGAGTCCATCTAGTGTTCCATGTGTCCATGTTGAAGAAGTATCATGGAGACAGAGATTACATCATAAAGTAGGACTCAGTTTTGTTAGACAAAGACCTTTAGTATGAGGAGGAACTGGTTTCAATTCTTGATCGTGATGTCCGGAAGCTGAGGACCAAGGATATAAAGTCTCCGAAAGTTCAATGGAAGCATCGTCTGATTGAGGAAGCTACTTGCGAAACCGAGAAGGCCATGCGAGACAAGTTTCCCCGGTTATTCGACAATTCAAGTACTACTCTACTCTTTCCTTAGCCAGTTTTGCTAATTTATCACTCGGGGATGAGTGATGGGTAAATTGGTATCAATTGTAACGACTTGTTTCCGTCGTTATGGAAAAGCCAATGGGGAAGGAAATTGGGTCAAAAAAATTCTAGGTAGTAACTTCGAAATTTCTAGCCTAGGCAGACTTGGATGAAATCTGAGTCAGGTGAGGTTCAGGGAAAATATGGAAATGGATGGGGGATTTAACTATGAATTTGATCACATGAGTGGATAGCCAAGATGTTAAGGATCCTGTATTTGCGGAATCGAATTCGGGAGAGTAGAACTCCCGAAACTGATCTTGGTGTGAAAGGGAAGTTTTAGATTGTCAAAGGTTGAAGGTGTGTTGCGAAATGGGAGCTTGGACCTCAAATTCAGAGTTTCTGCCTCCATGCAAGCACCTGGGGGGGATAAATCCCGCGAGGGTGGGACCGCTGTGGCGAGTTAGGGGCAGACGCGACTTAAATCGAGAGAAAACCCCAAAAACGTTATTTTCTGCAAAACTTCGTTCTTAAGAGCTAAGGGATGACCCATGGCGGTTTCTTGATAGATTTCCACGAATTCTAGCGCTAAAGGTAAGATAATTACTTCCCTAATCCGTATTTCGATTCTTAGAACTTAGAATCTTGGGTAATTATCATTGGGATAGGGTTTTGGCCTAAAGTTAATGGTGGGAAAAGCCCTAATTGAATATTAGGATCTTGGGTTTGGCCTTGGGTTGATAATTTTAGTTATAATCTGGGTAAAGTAGACATTGTTTACTTAACCTTGCGTTAATTGCTTGGTTTAGATCAAGAACGAGCTGAAAGACTCCAGAAATGGAAGGCTCACATGTCTTAGGAGTATTTAGGCTTGGTTTCGAGCTAGGTGATGGTTCAACTTCCTGTTGTGTGACATATGCTTGTTAATTGCTTCGTTGTATGCATACATGTATGTGAATAGGGTAATGTGAATTGATACAAATGAAATGATTATGTGTGAACAATTACATGCCATGAATCTGACAGTTGAATGTGTGACTATATGTACTGTCAATATGGGAGTGATTGTGACTGTGATTGTGCTGACTGGACCGGGTGTCATGTTCTGACACATATATTGGATCAGGTGTCATGTTTCGACATATATATTGAATCGGGTGTCCCGTTTCGACACATATATATATTGGATCGGGTGTCACGTTTCGATACACTAACAGTTTGGGTATGGGTTCCATGAGAGGACCACTTGTGATTATTACATTCATGTCTACCTGTCATTGGTATTGGGAATTTGTATGTTGTTCCTGAAATGATAATTGAACTATGCATTCGGTATATGTGTTTACTGTGTTGTAGTTACTAACTTGTAATTTGCTTACTAGAGTAGCCGTGTGATCCTACCAGTACACTGTGGTTTGTGTACTGATACTGCTCTTGCTTGTTCTTTGTTGAGTACAGGACATCTTCAGGCGGCTACTGATAGACCTCAGATAGGGGATCATTTACCAAGACCGGATTCTAGGGTAAGCCAGTTCTTTTAGGCTGCCATGGATCCTTCATCTATTTAGTCCATTCTTTTCGGACTCAGACTACATCGTTAGAATTTTACTTATGTTTAGTTTTCTGGGTTGCACCCCTTTTCTTAGACTTGTTGAATTATAGAATTTTGCAACAATGACTTTCAGGTTCTAGGGGTTGAATTTCCGCAATAGTCATGTTTCGTTGTTTATTTAAACTTTCGGAGTTTATGGGAACTCCATGCTAATCAGTCATTTAAACCTGCTTCCGTATCTTTAAATATTTTAGTTTCTTTAAGTTGCTTTGTCGGATTGTAGTGATGGTTCTCCCCTCGGAGGGTTAGTGTGGGTGTCAATCACGACAGTCTGGGTCGTGACACAATAGCATATTTGAATATGTTTCTTTATTAAAGATCTCATTTTCTCTGTCTTAGTTCCCTACAACCCATTTCCTGTCTTAGTTCCCTACAACCCATTTCCCCTCTTAGTTCCATACGTAACCATTCTATACCTAGACGATTTATTTGTTTTCATTATTATTATTATTATTTTCAAATTCATCTTTAAATAGACAAATTTTTTTATTTGCTTCTTGAAAAAATCGAGCATGGGTAGAAAAATTTATGTGAATTATACTCTTAGAAAGAGTTCTTGTTTAAGAAAGTCTCCTCTAATGTTAGTAGTCCCATTGTTTTTTAAAGATCAAGCTTTGAGTTGAATGCTTTCACTCCGTCTCCCACCAATAAATCAAAAAGAGGTCATCCATCTAGTAGTGAAATCCCTACTGTTATTATCAATAATACCTCTAAAAGAAAGGGTAAAGAGAAATATGTTGGTATAAACTCTATCATTGTTACACATAAATCGCCAGTAAAGAAATGAGAAAGAGGTTACAAGTGTTGAGTATCCTCATGATAACGATAGTAATTTTGGTGGACCTAGGATTATGAAAGAACAAGGTCCATTATGGGGAAATTTATTAATATCAAATGCTCAATCAAGAGGAACATTTATTTGTTCACCAAGTTTAAATACCCATGGTTAAGGAATATTCCTAAAACATTAACCACAATTGTTCAGTTCCTTGAAGGGTATTCACCCCTAATAAAGACTAAAATTGTGAGATGGATTCACCCTTCAGCAGGGGTTTATAAGTGCAATACCGATGTCTCATTTGAATATGAGACATGAGTTGGGGTTATAGCTTTTTGTATCAAAAATGAGGAAGGGGATCTGGTGTATGCAGAATCTAAAGGGGTTACAAAGGACTCAATTTTGGAGGCTGAGATCATGACAAATTAAGGAGGGCTTATATTATTGTATTCATAAGACCTTGATTTCCTTGATTATTGAGACTGATTCTCTGTTAGCTTAGAAAGTACTAAATGAAGTGTGGGAGGTTCCATGGTAGATAACTTGGGAAGCCAAGTTCATTAAGCAATTGATAAAGAATCATAGGGTGGAAGTGGTTCATACTTTCAAAGAAGGAAAAAATCTAGATGATTTTTTTTACTAAATCGTTTGTTCATTTTGCAGGAATTGGGAGACAACAATATCATAACATTCAAGAACTATCACAGAAGGCTAGGACAATATTGTAACTAGAGAAAGAAAATATACCTAATTTGAGGATTAGCAAAGTGCAAAACAAAAGCTACAATGGATAAGCACATACATTACAACAGGTTTAGAATGATAAAGTATCTACGACAGTATGAGAAAGGGGAGATTTTTTGGTACCACTAATTTCCAAGCGATAAATAGTTTGATTACAACGTATGCGATGTGTCGACTTAAAAAGTGATATTAATCTCGATGGGGTTCAACCTTTTGAGGAGATTAATCAAAAGACTGAGTACCAAAATGCACAAAGGAATTAAAGACAAGAAACTCATCTTGACAAGGTTCCATCACTGACTGTTTTGGCATCCTTCAGCTTTGCTAATAACCTACGCTCAGGTCGCCTGCATCTAGGTATAAGAAGTCTTCAATGACTGTTGAATCATGAAATCAGTGAGAGTTTTTTGATGTGGAGGTGATTTCAATCCATGCTTGAATCTTTATCGATCTAGCGGCTATATCGAGGTAGAGGGCTCGCCAGGAGGAGTTGCCAGTAATGAAGTGCTTGAATTTTTCTTAAAACCAAGCTCTGTGATGAAGAAGAAGAAGCCATTGCGGATGGAGCTTCCCTTGTTTCCTAATAGAGTGTCGGTTGGTTTGGTCTTTGTTACTTTTTGTATTTGGGGCTTGGGTCACTTTTGGACCCAAGTTTTGTATCTGTGGTTACTTTCACTTTTTGATTTATTAATAAATGGACTTGGTTCAAAGCTTAAATCAAAATAGTTTTCAATAAAAATAAATATGGATATCTATGTCAAATAAATATTAAAATAATCCTTTTTTGCCAAATAAATAAAACTGGGCTATTTATTGCCAATTAAATATATAAGTTGTTATGATTTGCCATTTTTCATGAGTCACTCACCTAGCCCATTAGGCTTTTGGCTAATATTAACTTTAGGGAGAAAAGGGTCAAATGCCCCCTCAAGCTTTAGTCATATTTCCAACTACACACTTAACCTTTGCGGGGGTTCTATTACCCCCCCTGAACCTGTTTTTTTTTATATTAGTTCACCCTCAGACGCTGATGTGTCCACATAAACCAGATTTATAAAAAATGTTTGTATACACGCGTTGTCCACGTATATATTAGTGGACCCCATGACTTTAACTCACATATTGACACGTGTCATAAAACTTTACCTTTACCTTTGAACCAAATTAACCCTCATTCTTCTTCCTTAGATTAATTATACGATCTTCTTCCTAAATCTCTAGTTCTTCTTCCTCTCTACGATCTTCCATTACTGACGTTGCTTGGAAAGCTTACTTACTATTTCTTCTGAGAAAAGGTTAGATCTTTACTTACTAACCCTAATAACACAAAGTGAAAAAAAAAATCAAGCTATCGAATTGGGGAAGATTTCGATTGTTCAATACGAAATTCGAGAAAATTGCAAATCCTAAATTCAATCTTAGTTGGAGAAGATACAACAACTAAATTCAAGCTTTGAAAATGGTGGATGAAGAACAAAGAAGAGAGAGAGCTTTTGTTCAAGAACAAAAGAGAAGGAGATTAATGAATTGGGAAAAGAATAAAAAATAAATTGATGGTTAAATAAAGAGTAAAGTTACTGTTGGGAGGCTTATTTGGACTCCACATGGACATTTTATTACGTTCTTACGCGCCTCACAGAGGTGAGTTCACGTATGTGGACACATCAGCGTTTGAGGGTGAACTAATATAAAACAAAAAAGGTTCAGGGGGGTAATAGGACCCCCGCAAATGTTAAGTGTGTAGTTGGAAATATGGTTAAAGCTTGAGGGGGCATTTGGCCCTTTTCTCTAACTTTAGGAAAATTACACTTTTTTGGTCTAATTTTATAGAATTCTCCGAAATGACTCAATTCGAGTAAAACGGTCATAGTTGATGTAATTAATACATATTTATCATAGGGCCCAAATTAGATAAAACATACTATTTTTTTGTAGTGATATTAAAAGAAAAACTTTTTGTTGTTTATATTTTGTTTGTTGCTCTTTTTCTTATTTTTTTTCTTGTCTAATTATTTCACTTCTTTTGTGGAAAAATGAATATTTGTCATTTTTATTATTTTTATTTATCCTTCTATTTATTAAGCTGGAATGCATGATAGACAAATAAATATTGTTATCGATACATTTCATAATGATTTATATGATATCTATACGCGATTATAGACCATTTATACAATGTCGATACATTAGATACATATTTATATAATATCGATATATTACATATACACTACATAATCATTTGTTATTCTGTTTTAAAATAATAGTAATAATTCATTGTTCAAAGTTTCTTGTTGCTCCATTTTAATTATTTTTCTTTTCTAAGTTTTTCACTTTTTTGTAGAATATGAATATTTATATCGTTTTATTTTTTTTGTTTTATTTATTTATTAAGGTGAGAATGGAGGATAATCAAATAAATATCGATACATTACATAATTATTTATATAATTTGATACATGATATAGTACTGATATCTTACATATACACTACATAATTATTTGTACATTATATATACATTATGTATCATTTATATGATATTGATACATGTTTATACACGATTTATATAATACTGATACATTACATATACGCAACATAACTATTTATACAATATCGATACATTACATAATTATTTGTATATTATATAAACATACTTTTACACCATTTCTACAATATTGATAGGTGAAAAAAAATTCCATGAAAAAGTTTTTCTTAAGAAATAGAGGATATTTTTTATTTAAAAAACCGCAGCCAAAAAAAAACAATAGCGAAATATTTTTTTTCTTCAAAAAATCAACGCTGCAAGAAAAGGAAAAGAAGCAAAAAAAGGCCGAATGATCTTGGGTCGAATTGAGCTCACTCGTGTTGAGCCCACGACCTCTTTTGGCTATTTTTTTTTCTTTATATGTAAATAGATATATGACTATATTTATTGTAAGCAAATTATTTTATTGTTTATTAGTAACTAACAAAAATGACTATATTTATAGGTTATTGAAGTTCAATATCTATAAATATGTTATTTATTAAAAATGACTACACTTTATGTCAACTTCTAGCTGCATGTTTGTATTTTTTTTTTAATTATTATTTATACAGTGATACATGCGAACTTACAATACACTATAAGGTATGGTATGTTACCATAACTGCCAACCTTTTACTATGTCCCTAAGTCACTCAAATTTTCATTATTAAATTACCAACTAATAATTACATATTGAATGCATATCCCGATTCATTCACATAATATAATAAATTGTATTTATATTCCTAAATACAATATATTCACAAAATACTAATTACCAAGATATTCATAAAATTTTGAATATAAAAGTGTTTATGTATTTTTCTCGCTATATTTTTTCATATGTTTTTTTTTTCTATTTATACACTAATACAATTGTAATTACAATAACTAAATAAGAAAAATGTATTACTTGTACAATTAGCATATGAATACTTTGAATTCAAATTGGTGTTTCTATTTATAAAAAATTTAAAGTATTAATATATCAAGGATACAAATAGTTATAAAAGCTTAATGTATTAAAACATCAAACAAGGTAAAGTAGTACAATTTTAGCATATGAACACAACAATTTGGAAAATGAATACACCAATATAATATACATATGAATACACTGTTGTTAAATAAGAAGAATGAAAAAAACAATAGAATGTGTAGGAATCAAACTGTGTAAGTATTCGGTTGTATAAAAGATTGAAAAAGCCAACAAAACGCCAATATCTTTTTGGTCAAGTTTTTCCTATAATACTTGAGGCTTGGTGTTAACTTAGGTATTTATTTATAAAAATATAGTATTAATGTATCCATCTATACTTGTATTTAGGGGTGTACATAGGTCGGTTTGGTTTGATTTTTTCATTAAAAAAAAACCTAAACCAATAATTATGTCGGTTTATTAAATGTAAAAACCAAATCAAACCATATAAAATCGGGTTTTTCAATTTCGGCTTTAGTCTGTTCTTTAATTTTTTTTTTGGGTTTTTCAGTTTTTTTACAACTATACGGTGTTTGAAAAAGAGATCAAATATGTTTTTACTTGCCTGTGTGACAAGCTAAACTTAAAAAATGTTAAATGAATAGAAATCTTCGAAAAGACGGTAAAACTCACACGAGTACAAAATATATTTTTTTGAAATATCAACGTTCAGTATGTTAAATTAATAAGATTAAAGGCTACAATCAAACTGAATACAAAACGAAATATTTACAAAGTAAATTGTTAACCTAAATTTGAAAAACTATAACAATATTATTGTAATTTCTGATCTTAATACAAAACCAAACATTTACAAAATTTTACAAGCCCAAATTTGAAATAATATACATAAACATTGAAAACTATAAAATAACTAAAATATATTAACAAAGTAGATTATTAGTAATATTTTTTTTATCTATGAATAAAATAAAATTATATTTATATGATGTCAGTTTGGATTGAGTTTGGTTTGACTTTTTTTCTTTGAATATCAAACCAAATCAAGAGTGGTTGGATTTTTTTTCCAACGCCAAACCAACCAATCCAAACCACAAAATGAGTCATGAGTGACACCCACACTTAACCTCATAGGTGGGCGAACCAACGAATATAGCCCCAACTTATTTTAGTTGTTCAACTTACGAAATACAATCATAATGCGGAAGCTTAAATCTTATTGATATAAGAAATACAAATCCACCAAAATCTATTAAAATATCGTTTCCCAAAACATGAAAGTCATCACATCAAGAACATCTAATTTCCAAATACTAAGTCTAAGAGTATCAAAGACACCAAAATAAATGAATAAAGTAATTTGTGTCCGAAAACTAAGGACATCATGCCATGACCTAGAGAATCCAACACGAGCTAGAATGAATAGCTCACCCTGGAACCTGATGTGCTGGAGACTGGCTAGAGCTGAGGGTGAGTCAAAATCGTTGGTACACTCGTTGCACTCCACAAAAGGAAAACAAAGAAAAATACAAGTAGGGTTCAATACAGGGTAACATGTGTTGAGTAGATATCATCGGCCGACTCAAAATAGTAACTAATATGCATAAAGTAATAGTATAAAATAAACTATAGCACTTAGTAGGTGGCAAGCAACAGGAAACATGGACAAGTGACAATAGCATTGAAGCAATTACGTAATCAGTCACAATATCAAGAACACACACGAGGACTCATGCCTCCACACCATGCTCATTTGGGAAATGGGTTCTTTGAGATTGAGTACTTTAAGTTATTTCATTATATTTTCCTTTAATTTTACCGTGTCGGAACGTGACACCCGATCCAATAATATCGTTTCGGAATGTGACACCCAATTCAATAATATCGTGCCGGAACGTGATACCCGATCCAATAATACCGTGTTAGAACGTGACACCCGATCCAATAATACCATGTCGGAACGTGACACCTGATCCAATAATATCGTGTCGGCTCGTGGCACCCGATTCAACCATATAATTATTTCATTTGTCATTCTTTATCATCTCTTTCCAACTCCTTAACAATATTTCATCAAACCTTCTTTATTTAAGGCATCACTTTAATAGAACAAGTTCAGGATTATGGATTTTGTGATCTTGGGATTACAAATCAATCACAACAACATATATATTATCCAAATCACAACAACCAAGTAAATAGAAAAATTCATAATATCACTCAATGACTATCAATCACTAAGAGTCTATCTATCACATAGAATAAACCATAACCTACCTCGCTCATTCGCCAGTTCTTTTCCTTTCTTCAATGCCTCAAATCATTCCAAATCTATCAAGTATGGATAATTTGTAAGTAAACGAGCTCAATTTTATAACCAAGCTCTTAATCTTGGTGCCAACTAACTTGTTAAGTCTCATATTTCTTAAATCTTAAGCCTAGGGTTAAGGGCCTGTTTGGATTGGCTTTTGGATTATGACTTATAAGCCAAAAGCCAAAAGCCATAAGTTAGGATTTCTAACTTATGGCTTTTGGCTTATTTTTGTTATTTTGGCTTTAAAATAAGTGTTTATAAACATTTTTTAATTTTACCCAAACACTTTAAAATTACTTAAAAGCACCTAAAATAAATCAATCCAAACGGACACTAAGTCTCAATTTCTTTAATACCATAAATGCAATAGAATTCATGTAATGTAATATACCTAATATTTAATTACCCTTCTTAATATATCCAAAACTTGATAATATAATGATAGTATCTTTTTTAAAAGGCATCAGCCCACTAATTCATGAAACTCCTGATTGTAACAAAAAATTAAAGCTTAACTTGGTGGTAAATGTAATTTAGTCTCTAATTTAATTTAATTTATCAACAGAAACAAGCCCTCAATTTAATTAGCGGACACAGAGACTCAAATCCAACTCTTCCCACACCACATATATAATAATAATAGCAATATGGAATTTACCTTAAAAAAATGATGGAGTTAATATCTCAAAGGGTCACTCAATTTTGAGAATTTATCTAAAAAAATCATTGAACTTTGTTTTGTATCAATAAAATCACTCAACTTAGACTTTTGTATAAAAAAAAACACTCAACTAAATTTATCATTAACTAAATTTAACATGATAAAATAAATTAATTTTTATTCTCAAAATTAGATGACCTTTTAAGATTTTAACCTTGATATAAATTAATTAATTTAATAGTTACTTCTCCTTGTCAGTTGTTGACTCGATCTTTCCTTTCTCTCTAAAATAAAATATAAGCTAGGTTTATTAGCACACCTGTAACTAAATATGTATGCTAATTAACATAACGTCTAGAAAACCTCAAAGCTATGTTATCCCCATTTTTTAACACAATTAAAATCGCCTAGCGGTTAGCAGAGGGTTGCTGTGAATCTTACCGCTATACAAATATTCAAAAGTAGGGGTGTGCAAAAACCGATTTAACCAATAAACCGAACCGAAAAAAACACTATTGGTTTATTGATATTGGGTTATTGGGCTAACGGTTTTTAAACGGTTTTGCAAATTTTTTTATTGGATTATTGGTTCGGTTTCCGGTTTTATAATTTTTGTTAATGGTTAAACCGATAACCCAATAAGACTATACTAAATTTACTAGTCTTATTGTTAATGGTTAAACGATTGTTACTTTCACACTTTTT
>NW_006239003.1:1183409-1213091 GCF_000226075.1 Solanum tuberosum
GTCTAAACTTGCAAGAAAAATGATTGTTACTTTTATGATTATTACTTTCATGCCAAATGCTGGAAAAATCATATGGTTTATTTGAAATTTTCTTATCGTGTATATAATATATATGAGTATTTTCTTATTGGTTAAACCGAAAACCGAACCGTTAAGTACCATAAGCCGATTAACCAAAAACCGATAAGAAATATGTTATTGGTTTGGTTATCGATTTGACGTATTTACAAACCGAAAACCGATAAACCGAACCAATAACACCTAAAACCGAACCGAACCGACCGATGCGCACCCCTATTCAAAAGATACGAAGCTCTTGATTTGCAAAATTCTAATAAAGTAGATTTTGAAACATCAGACGCAATGGAAAAATGAGAATTGATTTCATATATGAATATTTAACTTAATCAGCAAAACAGATTTTATTTTATTTATTTATTTATTTTAGGAGTTAATATCATTCAATTTTAGGAATAAATAGTATTTTTTTTGTCATGGTAAATTTTAGTTAATGAGAAATTTAGTTGAATGATTTTATTGATACAAAGACTTAAGTTGAGTGATTTTTTTGATGCAAAAGTCTAAGCTGAGTGATTTTATTGATACAAAACAAAGTTTATTGATTTTTTAAGATAAATTCTCAAAGTTAAGTGACCATTTGAGATATTAACTAAAAAATAATGCATATACTAAATTATTACCTGATGAAGTTGGCCGCTCTTCGTGACGCTGCATTAAGTTTTCCACGTTATTCGTCCGCCGGTGAGTTTCACCTTGGCTAATTGTATTGGACATTAAATAAATTATGGTCTTGGTCCATTAACCACCCATTAAATAAAAATAATAATAATTTAATAAATATCCGTCAACTAAATAACCGTAGTTATCAAATAGTTCCAAAACTCTCATTTAAATTTTACTGAAAGGTTCTTTTATGAAAGAAATAGGTCTAGTGTTCAAAACAACCAAACGGATCGTTACAGCTCGTTACTTAAATTTGTCAATAATAATTTTAAGAATTATTTTATTTTTTTATTGTTAAAATTAATCAAAATCATAAACACGTTCGCGCAATACCTATTATCCTCTCGCCAACATTTGTTTACTATATTACTTTTGATTTATTTATTTAGTGTGTTTACCTTAATTAAAATCATGATTTTGAATTATCTATATTTTTGTTTTCAATATGATATCTTTATAGTTTGAATTAATGATGTAAGCTACATATATTTTAAAATTAATATACTTTATTATTAAAATTCTATTAAGATTTGAGTTAGTGGCCTTACACATAGCTTAAAATTACTTAGTTACTTCATATTTTAATTGTATTAATACCTTTAAAGTAATATTATATTTTTTATATATTTTTAAATTGTAACTACAATAACTTTCTGATTTTGATTCCTTAAATTATTTCTTATATTTTTTGTTCACAAAAAAGATATGTAAAAATAGAGGAGAAAATAAAACTTCAACAATACAAAAATCTATATTAACAATAGGGAATTTATACAAAATTCTATGTTTGGTGATATATAATGTTATTTAGAGTCAATCAATCAAGAAAAAAAATACAGTAAAAACACAGCTATATACTATCTTGTGTTCATCTTTTATCATTTGCTTCAATCCTCAAGCTTGTAAAAGTTAATATAATCACTTTATATTTTTTTCGTGTCTTTTTCCAACTGGACATTACCCTCGTTTTCTCCTAAAAAATAAGAAAGAATTTTATCAACTACTAATAGTTTACAAAGTTAATTTTTTAAAGCCTAAAGTTATCTATACAAGAACCGAAAAGTCATTTATATGACCAACAAATATTTGACGAAAATAATAATTGAGTTATATCTAAAATTAGTAGATTAAATGAACGTCAAATCTGTAAAACAACTCTTGCAATATAAATTATAAAAACTGTGGAACAACGAATTCAATTTTTATTGAATAACAATATATTTGGCATATCATAATAATTAGTTTTTTAATGAGAAAAGAAGAGTGAAAGAAAATTGAATTACATATCGTCCGTATTTTTTGAAAACTATAAAGAAAACTGAATTATGATATATCATCTGTAATTTTTGAAAACTGTAAAGGAGACTGATATATATTGATTTTCGAAGAAGCAAAAAGAAGTCATGGATATGTGGAAATATGAATCATATGTTGGAAGCTAGCCAAATGAAAAAGTGGATATGTTCTAAAAAGTTATCCAAATGTTAGTTTTAAAATTTTCTCTCTCTCTTAAATTAAAATTCAAAATTCGAAATTACATTTTTATCATTCCGTATTTTTTAAAATTAACCACCCACATATAAGCTTTATGATTTTAAATTATTTTTAAAAAAATCGGTTTCTCTTATGAAATAATATAAAACAATGAGAAGAAAGTAGGGAAAAGAGGGAAGACTTACTATTCTTCTTGAATGATATTTAGGGATCCACAGATCTGATTTACAATGAAAGAAAACCCCTTTATTTATAGGGGAAACCTAACTTGGTCCCCAAGTAGGATTCCTAACTACTCCCTAAAAGACTCCACATAATAGACATTCACTATAATACAAATATGTTTATACCACTCCCCCTTGAATATCGATATATTATATGCCTCGTTAAAATCTTACTAGATAAAACCCAGTGGAAAAAAATCTAGTGAAGGAAAAAGAGTACACATATCTAATAATACGCATTATGTATGTCTCATTAAAAACCTTACAAAGAAAACCCAATGAGACAAAACTTTGTGAGGAAAAAAGAGTACATCACGTATTATCTCATCCTAATGAGAACATCAATCCGGAGACTTGAATCTTCGTTTCCCAAGCTTGTGCACCATCTTCTTGAAAGTTGTAGTTGGTAGTGACTTGGTGAATAAATCAACTATAGTATTACTTGAACAAACCTGTTGCATGTTGATATCACCACTCTTGGGAGCTCATGTGTGTAGAATTTTTTTGACGAAATGTGTGTCCTTCTTTCTCCTTTTATGAATTCTCCTTTCAGGGCCAAAAAATTCTGCAAGTTCCTCATTTTTACTTCTTTAAGGAAATAATCTATTGCCATTTGAAAACTCTTCAAGAGTTTCAATTCAAGTCATCAACTTGCATAACAATACAAAAGATTTTTGATTGCTTTAATCTATCTATGAGGATTATAAACAAGTTTTCCAAAAACTTGTACATACTTTAGATTTTGAATCCTTCCGAAATTTTCATATTGATTTTGTCAAGTGATTGACAACATTCAATATTAAATGTATGACATCTTTTTGTGTCTAGATTGCCAGTCAAATAAGTTTTACGCTTACCAAGATGCATCATTCCACTTTTCACTTGATAATTATTTCTACGCCAGCATGCTTTAATAGGCGTAGAATTCATATCATCATAATCTTTTACAAAATTTCGCATTATTGTATCAAAGATATCGTCAACGATATATCATTTTGTATCGATTCACAATACGACATAACTTATTGAGATCTCATCACTTCATTATTTTCTGGTGCGTACCCCACTCATTAGGTTTCATGAAGTGGTATGTCGTAGGCTCTTTAAGAGAACATTGTATCCTTATTATGATCACTTTGATTCTTTTATCCTCCCCTTTTCAAGGATTATTTTACTTAGATTCGATTAGTCTATCATGCTTCATGAATCTCATAGATTCCATCCTTTAGAAACATTCAATAGGAGCATTTACAACTCTTGTGTTGCTTCTTATCTCCCCCTTATGTTAGACAACCTAACATATATCTCAATCTATTTTGGAGAATCCATCTTTGTGCATCATAGTATATTCATTAATCATATACTGCAAATCAAAATTATCATATGAAAAATATTTGGTCCCTGACCATAAACCAATTAAGAGAAAAATTGATCATAATTTATTGGTCTGATGCGTACCATTACTTTTGTATACAATATCATATTTCAGATCAACACATGAAGCTTTATTTTTAGAAACAATGATTTCACTATTTATCTTAGACATTTAATGTCACATCATCTTGAATATTTATCAATATTACCAAGACAATTGTCTTGATTACATATTCTGAAAGTTGTGCTCTTAAATCAATTATCTTGCACAAACAATTTTGCGAATGTCAATGCAAGTTGACAACAAACACACATGTGATTATATTATAGATGCATCTCTTTTTCATATCACATGATTGGTTAACGGGCCCATATTCACCTTTTGTACTTTTCAGAATTTAGGGATTTAGTCCCAACATTAGTTGATCCAATCAACTTATCACGAGAACAAGCAACATAAAGAATTCTTGAAAAATCTTTTAGTTCTTCAATGTATGTCTATTACTCAGTATGCATATCTTTGAAATGCTCAAATCATTCATGCCAACTAATAAAGTTTTTATTACTAGTAAACTCCAAGTTTACTGTGACATGTGCCTTTTGCTTTAGTAAATTTCTAATTTACTTTTGTATGAGAAAATTTCAATTTTATTACTTTGAGAGTAAATTTCAGATTTATTTCTTCTCAATTGCTCTACCCTTTCTAGCGGTGAGTCGTGATCCTATCACTGAACTGACTAATTTGATTATCAGAAAATTGTGCACGTAATCATATTATTTGTGCCAATATTTTAGCAAACATCAAGTTGCGAGATAACAATAGGCACACATAAGACCATCTAGAAGAAACATCTATTAGGACCATTAAGTATCTAAATAAACCACTAGGTGGATGAATATGTCCACAAATATCCTCATGTATACGTTCCTAGAACGCAGGGGACTCAATCTCAACTTTTGTTTATGTAACAACCGGATTCCGTTGTTATAGAAAATGCCAACGAAAAATATTTTAGGTCGGAAAACGTTTTCATAGTAACTTGGAATTTCTCAACCTAGTCCAGATTTGGACGAAATCGGAGTCATTAAAGTCTAGGAAAATCTGGTAACAATTGGGTGATCTAATTATGAATTTGATCACATAAGTAGAGAGATAAGACGTTAAGGAACCCGTACAACTTTACAGAATTGAATTCGGACCAATAGAACTCTCGGAATCGATCTTAGAGTGAACGAGTAGTTTCTGAGTGTCGTTGGTGGAAGGTGAGTTGAGAAATGGCGTCATGGAATTATTAATTTTGCTCACTAGTTTCGTGTAAGCCGCTGAGGCGGGATTTTTGTCGCTAGGGCGGGGGCACTGTAGAGGGGTGGTGCCACAGACGCGACTTAAAGTCAAAAATAAACCCCAAAAATGTCTTTATTCTGCAATTTTCAAACTTGAGAGCTAAGGAACGAACCCAGAGCTTTTCTTGATAGTTTTCCACTATTCTTGAGACTAATTAGGTAAGATTTTCACTCCTCGAATCTATTTTTCAATCCGTAGAACGTAATCTAATGGGTAATTATCTATGGGGAAGAGTTTTGATCTGAGTATTATGGTGGGAAAAGCCCTAATTTGGATATTGGAATCATGGGTATGATATAGGGTTGATGGATTTGTTAGTAATTCGGGTAATTATCCGTGTTATTATGATTGTTTGTAGACCAAGAACAAGCGAAACGAATCCGGAAAGGGAAGAATCAAGTTTCTTAGGGGATTTAAGCTTGTTTCGAGGTATATGATGGTTGTGATTTCATGATTGTGTGATATATGTTTGTTCTTGCTTCATTATAATACGTGTATGTATGCGAATATTGCACTATTGATCACACTAGTTGTAAATGAGGTAGATGAATGATGCATGCCATGAATCATGACTTGATTGTGTGATTATGAGAATATACTTGTGATTATGATTGTGGCTTGTTGAATGGATCGGGTGTTGCATTCTGACACACTAACTTGGATCGGTTGCCACGTTCCGGCATAACTATGGGATCGGTTGCCACGTTCCGACATAAACTTTGGATCGGGTACCACGTCTCGGTATGCTAACATTTTGGGTTTGGGTTCCATGAGAGGACCAATGACTTGATGTAATTGTGAATCTTGAGAAATGTGATATTGCACGCTGTTCGTAAATAATGATGATATTGTATATGTTCGATGTATGCATGTTATTATTATGTTGTAGTGACTTATGTATGTTACACTTAGTGGAATAGTCGCGTGATCCTACCAGTACGCTGTGGTTGTTTACTAATACTGCACTTGCTCTTTCTTTGTTGAGTACAGGGCATCTTCAATCGGCTATTGACAAACCTCGCTTAGACGATCAGTGATCGCTTCGAATTCAAGGGTGAGCCAGTTGTTCCGGGCTGCCATGAGTTCTCTTCTTGTCCAGTCCATTTTATTCGGACTTAGATTAGTTTATTAGTTATTTTATGTTTAGTTGGGTTGTACCCATTTTCCTTTAGACTTTTGGTTCATTGTTAGAGTTTCGGTACATTGACTTTCAGGTTCTAGGTATTTACTTTCGCATTTGTTTAGTTGTTAGACTATTGGTTTGGAGTTTATGGCAACCCCTTATTTCTTTCCTTAGAATTTAACTTGCTTCCGTAACTTAAATTTTAGTATTTGATTAAGTTGGTTAGCTAATTAGTATAAATGTTTCTCCCACCGGAGGGTTAGTGTAGGTGCCAATCACGACGGTCTGGGTCGTGACAAAGTTGGTATCAGAGCCTAGGTTCATTGATCTCGATGTACCAAAATGAGTCTAATAGAGTCTTGCGGAACGGTATGGAGACGTCTGTACTTTTCTTCGAGAGGCTATAGGACTTTAGGAAATCTCTCTAATTTCTCTTGTCTCCTTTCGTGCTATAACTTGATTCCAATTGGTATCTATCGATTCGAATAGTTATCTAACCTCATTCATTCTTCTGTCCGCAGATGGTTAACACTGGGTTCAACGACGTCAGGCCCGTAGCTCCCGTCAATGCTGCAGGTGAGGAATCCGTAACGAGAGGTCCCGGTCGAGGCAGGGTTAGAGGAAGAGCTAGGGGTAGAGGCCGAGGAAGAGTGGAACCTACTATAGATGGGGTACCGATCGAAAATGCTCCCCAAAATGAGGCCCCTCTCGTACATCATGAATAGATAGAGGAGAATGTTGAGGTTGAAAATGTTGAGGAGGTTGGATAAGAGGAAGAGGTGCAGGCCGAGACTATAGGTATTCCTCCCATAGACCTAGTGTTAGCTCAACAAATCATGTCATTCTTGAAAGGGTTGGTTGGTCCTAGAGTCTTCCTTCTGTTCAAGCAACTCAATCCCCCACCAATCCTCCCATTGCTATCACTGTCCCCAAGGTGGGTGGAACTAGAGGTAATGATGCTTTCTTCTGTCCTTTATTGGGTCCTCTTATGAATGGTAATGAACATGAGATGTTGACCAAGTTTTTGAAGTTGAAACCGCCTGTGTTCCATGGTTATGAGAGTGAGCATGCATATGAGTTCATCCTAGATTTCTACAAGATGCTTCATAAGTTGGGCATTGTCCATTAGCATGGGGTTGAGTTCGTGACTTTTCAGCTACAAGATGAGGCTAAGCAGACAACAATGGTGAAGAGCTTATATGGAATGCACATCTTCAGTCTTACCCCCACTCACTTGGACCCAGTTTTATGCTTTGTTTTATGGAGAAATATGTGCCTAGGACTTTGAGAGATCGTAAGAAGGATGAGTTCGTTGCTTTAGAGCAAGGTAATATGTCTGTGGTTGCTTATGAGGCCAAGTTTCATGCATTGTCTAGATATGCTACACAGTTGGTGTCTACTGAGGAATAGAGGATCCACTTATTTATTAAGGGGCTAAATTCTGAGTTGCTGGTATTATATGTTCATATGACCTATGCAGGGAGGAGCTTTAATGAGGTAACAAACTTTATTAAGACAGTGGAGGGGGTGAGGCGAGACGGTCAGGCTAAGGCATTGGCTAAGAAAGCCAAAAATTTAGGCAACTTTCAGGGATCTTACTCCAGAGGTTCAGGGAGGCCAACACTTGCAGCCAGGCCAATTCAATCCGCTATGCCCGCCTTTACAGGTAATTACTTGTGAACTCCACCTCATAATTTGATTCAGGATAACTAGGGAGTCATTCCTTCGACGGGAAGCAGGCCATCGTTTGATCGTACTTTCTTTAATAGTGGAGAACTTGAGAATATGGGGAGAGATTGTCCCCACCGACTCATATTGGAATCCGCGTAGCAGTAGCCTAGGGCAGTGGTACCTGGGGAAATGGAAATAATGGTAGAGGATGTCCACAAAGTGGGCGAGGAGGAAATGAACGAGGTCGCGGAGGTAGGGGAAATAGCAATGCAGATGATAGGGCTCAGTGTTACGCCTTTCCGGGCAAGAATGAAGTAGAGGCTTCTGACGCAGTGATCACATGTACTATTCTTGTTCGTGACCGGATGGCTAATGTGTTATTTGATCCGGGTTCTACTTATTCTTATGTGTCTGTGCGATTTGCCGCAACATTTGCTATGATTTGCAATATACTTGATGCCCCCATCCATGTTTCTACCCCAGTTGGAAAGTCTGTCATAGTCTCCCATGCCTATCGTGCTTGTCCTATTTTGTTTATGAGTTTAATGAATGGGGTGTTCAAGCCATTTCTTGATTCATTCGTCATAGTCTTTATTAATGATATTTTGTTCTATTCGAAAAGTGAGGAAGAACATGCCGACCATCTTTATACTATTCTGGGTGTTCTTGGGAAACAAAGGTTGTATGCTAAATTTTCTAAGTGTAAATTTTTGTTGACTTCGATTGCATTTTTGGGGCATGTAGTTTCAAAAGAAGGGGTAATGGTAGATCTCCAAAAGATTGAGGCGGTTAAGAATTGGGTTCGGCCTAGCTATGTGACGGAAGTTAGGAGTTTTGTAGGGCTCGCTAGCTACTATTGTCGATTTGTGATGAACTTTTCTTCTATTGCCACTCACTAGACAAATTTGACCAAAATGGAGATATCATTTAATTGGACTGAAAAATATGAGGATAGCTTTTAAAAGCTCAAGAATCTCTTGAGCACAACACCTATCCTAGCACTACCGATGGAAGGTAAAGATTCTATTGTTTATTGTGATGCTTCACATTCTGGTTTGGGTGTTGTGTTGATGCAGGATAAGAATGTTATAGCTTATGCCTCGCGTCAATTGAAGGTGCATGAGAGGAATTATCCAACACATGATTTAGAGTTGGCAGCGGTAGTGTTTGCTATTAAGATATGGCTGCATTACCTCTATGGTGTCAAGTGTGAAGTGTTTACTTATCATCATAGTTTGCAACATGTGTTCACTCAAAAGGATCTGAATTTTAGACAACGAAGGTGGATGGAGTTACTCAAGGATTATGATGTCATCATTCAATACCATCCGGGTAAGGTTAATGTAGTGGCAGGCGCTTTGAGTCGAAAGGCGGTGAGTATGGGTAGTTTAGCTTGCTTGAGTATAACCAAGCGACCTTTGGCTAAGGAAATTCAGACCTTGGAGTCTAAGTTCATTTAGTTAGGCATCACAGAGAAAGGCGGGGTGTTAGCTAGCATTAAAGTAAGGGCCACGTTTATGAAAGAGATCAAGGCCAAGCAATTCGAGGATGAAAATTTGAATGAACTCAAGAAGAAGACTGCGATTGGTATGGCACAAGAGACCACTCTTGATGCGGAAGGTGTACTTATTTTTAAAGCAAGAATTTGTGTTCCTCGAGTTGATGACTTGATTCAAAAGTTGTTGATAGAATCCCATGGTTCGCGATAATCCATTCATCCGGGTGTGACTAAGATGTACCGAGATTTGAAGCGAATTTATTGGTGGCCGGGCATGAAGAAGGATATAGCAGAGTTTGTGGCTAAGTGTCAAAATTGCCAACAAGTGAAGTATGAACATCGAAGGTTGCAAGTTTGCTTCAAAGAATGCTAATTCCGGAATTAAAGTGAGAAAGGGTAGCCATGGATTTTGTGGTTGGTTTTCCCAAGACTTTGGGGAAGTTTGATTCTATTTGGGTAGTGGTTGATAGATTGACTAAGTCAGCCCATTTTATTCCGGTAGGAATAGATTATAATGTTGAACAATTGGCTAAGGTTTATGTGAAGGAGATAGTGAGGTTACATGGGGTGCCCCTTTCTATCATCTCAGACCGTGGTACCCAATTCATATCCAAGTTTTGGAGGAAATTACATGACGAATTGGGCACAAAACTCACTTTTAGTACCACTTTTCATCCACAGATGGACGGACAGTCGGAGAGGACCATTCAAATGTTAGAAGACATGTTGAGGGCATGTGTGATTGATTCTGGAGGGCATTAGGATAAGTTCTTACCTTTGTGTGAGTTCTCTTATAGTAATAGTTATCACTCCAACATTGATATAACACCGTTTGAGGTATTATATGGGGGGATGTAGATCACCCAACGGATAGTTCGAGGCTGGAGATGTGAAACCATTGAAGGTTGATTTAGTGAAGGATGCTCAAGGCAAAGTGAGGAGTATTCAAACTAAGCTCTTAGCAGCCTAGAGTAGACAGAAGAAGTATGCAGATCATAAGGTAAGAGACATGACATTTCAAACTTGTGAGAATGTTTTTCTTAAGGTATCACCCATTAAAGGGGTGATGAGATTTGGGAAGAAAGGTAAGCTAAGTCTGCGATACATTGGTCCCTTTGAGGTCCTTAAATGTGTAGGGCCAGTGGCTTATAGATTGGCTTTACCTCCTAATGTATCGAGAGTCCATCCGGTATTTCATGTATCCATGTTGAAGGGATATCATGGTGACGGGGATTACATCATTAAGTGGGACTCAATTGTGTTAGACAAAGACCTCCAATATGAGGAGGAACCGATTGCACTTTTTGATCGCGATGTCCGGAAACTAAGGACCAAGGAGATTAAGTCCGTGAAAGTTCAATTAAAGCATAGTCTAGTTGAGGAAGCTACTTGGGAAATCAAGAAGGACATGCGAGATAAGTAACCCCAATTATTCGTCAATCCAGGTACTACTCCATTTCTTCCTTAGTCTAATTTTCCTAAGTTTGTCACTCTGGGACGAGTGATGGGTAAATTGGTATCTATTGTAACGACTGGGAAAATTTTTGATTCGGAAACTTTTTTGTAGTAACTTGGAATTTCCCAACCTAGTCCAGATTTTGATGAAATTAGAGTCATTAAAGTCTAAGAAAATCTAGTAACAATTGGGTGTTCTAATTATGAATTTGATCACATTAGTAGATAGATAAGATGTTAAGGAACCCGTATGACTTTACAGAATTGAATTCGTGTAAATAGAACTCCCGAAATCGATATTAGCGTGAAGGGTAGTTTCTGAGTGTCGTTGGTGGAAGGTGTGTTATGAAATGGGGTCTTGGAATTATTAATTTTGCTCACTGATTTCGTGCAAGACGTTGATGTGGGATTTCTGCAGCCAGGGCAGGGCCGTTGTACAAGGGGTGGTGCCACCATGGCGGGACAAACGCAACTTAAAGTCGTAAACAAACCCCAAAAACTTCTTTATTTTGCAGTTTTCGAACTTGAGAGCCAAGGAACGAACCAGTGCTTTTCTTGACAGTTTTCCACCATTCTTGAGGCTAAAGGTAAGATTTTCACTCCCCAAATCCATTTTCGATACGTTGAATGTAATCTAGTGGGTAATTATCGACGGGAAAGAGTTTTGATCTGAGTATTATGGTGGGAAAAGCCCTAATTTGGATATTGGGATCATGGGTAAGATTTAAGGTTGATAGAATTGTTAGTAATTCGGGTAATTAGTGATTATTTGTTGATTTCCCTATCAAGAACAAATGGAACGAATTCGGAAAGGGAAGAATCAAGTTTCTTAGGGGATTCAAGCTTGTTTCGAGGAAGGTGATGGTTGTGATTTCATGATTGTGTGATATATGTTTATTCTTGCTTCATTATAATACGTGTATGTATGTGAATGTTGCACTATTGATCACACTAGTTGTAAATGAGGTAGATGAATGATGCATGCCATGAATCATGACTTGATTGTATGATTATGAGAATATCCCGCTGATTGTGATTGTGTCTTGTTGAATGGATTGGGTGTTGCGTTTGAACACACTAACTTGGATCGGTTGCCACGTTCCAGCATAACTATGGGATCGGTTGCCACGTTCTAGCATAAACATTGGATTGGGTAAAATGTTCCGGTATGCTAACAGTTTTGGTTTTGGTTCCATGGGAGGACCAATGACTTGATGTAATTGTGAATCTTGAGAAATGTGATATTGCACGTTATTAGTAAATAATGATGATATTGTATATGTTCGGTGTATCCATGTTATTATTATGTTGTAGTGACTTATGTATGTTACACTTAGTGGGATAACCGTGTGATCCTACTAGTACACTATTGTTGCGTACTGATACTGCACTTGCTCTTTCTTTGTTGAGTATAGGGCATCTTCAGGCGGATATTGACAGACCTCGCTTAGAAGATCAGTGATCGCTTCGAATTCAAGGGTGAGCTAGTTCTTACGGACTTCCATGAGTTCTCTTCTTGTCAGTCCATTTCATTCGGAATTAGATTAGTTCATTATTTATCTTATGTTTAGTTGGGTTGAACCCATTTTCCTTTAGACTTGTGGTTCATTGTTAGAGTTTTGGTACATTGACTTTCAGGTTCTAGGTATTTACTTCCGCATTTGTTTTTTTATTAGATTATTGGTTCGGAGTTTATGGGAATTCCCTATTTCTTTCCTTAGCATTTAACTTTCTTCCGTAACTTAAATTTTAGTATTTGATTAAGTTTGCTAGCTAATTAGTATAAATGGTTCTCCCACCGAAAGGTTAGTGTGGGTGCCAATCATGATGGTCTGGGTCGTGAAAAAGTTGGTATCGGAGCCTAGGTTTGTTGATCTCGATGTACCAAAATGATTCTAGTAGAGTCTTGCGGAACGATACGGAGACGTCCGTACTCTTCTTCAAGAAGCTATAGGACTTAAGTAAATCTCTCTGTTTTCTCTTTTCTCTTTTCGTGCTATAACTTGATTCCCATTGATATCTGTTGATTCATATTGTTATCTAACCTCCTTCACTCTTTTGTCCGCAGATGGTTAACACTAGGTTCAACGGCGTCAGGTCCGTAGCTCCCGTTAATTCTCCAGCCGAGGAATCCGCAGTGAGAGGTCGCGATCGAGGCAGGGGTAGAGGAAGAGCTAGGGGTAAAGCCCGAGGAAGAGTGGCGTCTACTAGAGATGGGGTACTTGTCGAAAATGCTCCCCAAAATGAGGCCTCTCCCGAACATCATGAAGAGATAGAGGAGAATGTTGAGGAGGTTGGACAAGAGGAAGGGGTGTAGGCTGAGATTATAGGTATTCCTCCCATACACCCAGTGTTAGCTCAACAAATCATGTCATTCTTGAAAGGGTTGGTTGGTCTTGGAGTGCTTCCTTCTGTTCAACAAACTCAAGCCCTCGCCAATCCTCCCATTTCTATCACTGTCCCCAAAGTTGGTGGTACTGGAGGTAATGATACTTTTTTTCGTCCTTTATTGGGTCCTCTTATGACTGGTAATGAACATGAGATGTTGACCAAGTTTTTGAAGTTGAAACCACCTGTGTTCCATGGTTCTGAGAGTGAGGTTCATCCTACATTTCTACGAGAAGCTTGATAAGTTAGGCATTGTCCATCAACACGGGTTGAGTTCATGAATTCTTAGCTTCAAGGTGAGGCTAAGAAGTGGTGTAGAGCTTATATGGAATGCAGATCTTCAGTCTTACCTCCATTCACTTGGACCCAATTTCATGCTCTGTTTTTGGAGAAATATGAGCCTAGGACTTTGAGAGATTGTAAGAAGGATGAGTTCATGGTTTTAGAACAAGGTGGTATGTCTGTGGTTGCTTATGAGGCCAAGTTTCATGCATTGTCTAGATATGCTACACATTTGATGACTACTGAGGAAGAGAGGATCCGCTTATTTATTAAGAGGCTAAATTCTGAGTTGCAGGTATTATCTGTTCATAAGACCACTGCAGGGAGGAGCTTTAATGAGGTAACAAACTTTGTTAAGACAGTGGAAGGGGGTGAGGTGAGACGGTCAGGCTAAGGCATTGGCTAAGAAAGCCAAAAATTTAGGCAACTTTCAGGGATCTTACTCTAGAGGTTCAGGGAGGCCAACACTTGCAGCCAGGCCAATTCAGCCAGCTATGCCCGCCTCTACAGGTAATTACTCGGAAACTCCACCTCATAATTTGATTCAGGATAACTAGGGAGTCATTCCTTCGACGGGAAACAGGCCACCTTTTGATCGTACTTGCTATAATTATGGAGAACCTGGCCATATGAGGAGAGATTGTTCCTACCCACACGTATTGGAATCCGCGCAGCAATAGCCTAGGTTAGTGGTACCCGCAGGAAATGATAATAATGGTAGAGGACGTCCACAAGGTGGGCGAGGAGAAAATCAGCGAGCTCGCAGAGGCAGGGAAAATGGTAATGCAGGTATGGGTAAAGTGAAGCCAGGCAGAGAAGTTGCCCGTAACGATGATAGGTCTCAGTGTTACGCCTTTCTGGGAAAGAATAAAGCAGTGGCGTCTGACGCAGTAATCACAAGTACTATTCTTGTCTGTGACTGGATGGCTAATGTGTTATTTGATCCAAGTTCTACTTATTCTTATGTGTTCGTGCGATTTTCCGCAACATTTGCTATGATTTGCGACATACTTGATGCCCCCATCCATGTTTCTACCCTATTTGGAAAGTCTTTCATAGCCACCCATGTCTATCGTTCTTATCCTATTTTATTTATGAATTTAATGAATGAGGTGTTCAAGACATTTCTTGATTCATTCATCATAGTCTTTATTGATGATATTTTGGTCTAATCGAAAAGTGAGGAAGAGCATGCCGACCATCTTTGTACTGTTCTGGGTGTTCTTGGGAAGCAACGGTTGTATGCTAAATTTTCTAAGTGTGAATTTTGGTTGACTTAAGAAGCATTTTTGAGGCATGTAGTTTCAAAAGAAGGAGTAATGGTAGATCTCCAAAAGATTGAGGCGGTTAAGAATTGGGTTCAGCCTAGCTCTGTGACGGAAATTAGGAGTTTTGTGGGGCTCGCTAGCTACTATCATCGATTTGTGAAGAACTTTGCTGCTATTGCCACCCACTTGACAAATTTGACCAAAAAGAAGATACCATTTGAATGTACTGAAAAATGTGAGGATAGCTTTTCAAAAGCTCAAGACTCTCTTGACCACAACACCTATCCTAGCACTACCGGTGGAAGGTAATGATTTTATTGTTTATTGTGATGCTTCACATTCTGGTTTGGATGCTGTGTTGATGTATGATAAGAATGTTATAGCTTATGCCTCTCGTCAATTGAAAGTGCATGAGAGGAATTATCCAACACATGATTTAGAGTTGGCAACGATAGTGTTTGCTCTTAAGATCTGGCAGTATTACCTCTATGGTGTCAAGTTTGAATTGTTTACTGATCATCGTAGTTTGCAGCATGTGTTCACTCAAAAGGATCTGAATTTGAGACAACGAAGGTGTATGGAGTTACTCAAGGATTATGATGTCACCATTCAATACCATCCGGGTAAGGATAATGTAGTGGCAGACGCTTTGAGTCGAAATGCGGTGAGTATGGGTAGTTTAGCTTGCTTGGTGTGTAACCAAGCGACCTTTGGCTAAGGAAATTAAGACCTTGGAGTCTAAGTTCATTTAGTTGGGCATCTCAGAGAAAGACGGGGTGTTAGCTAGCATTGAAGTAAGGGCCACGTTTATGGAGGAGATTAAGGCCAAGCAATTCGAGGATGAAAATTTGAATGAACCCAAGAATAATACTACGATTGGTAAGGCACAAGAGACTACTCTTGATGCGAAAGGTGTACTTAGTTTTAAAGGAAGAATTTGTGTTCCTCGAGTTGATGACTTGATTCAAAAGTTGTTGATAGAATCCCATGGTTCGCGATATTCTATTCATCCGGGTGTGACCAAGATGTACCGAGATTTGAAGTAAATTTATTGGTGGTCAGGCATGAAGAAGGATATAGCAGAGTTTGTGGCTAAGTGTCAAAATTTCCAACAAGTGAAGTATGAACATCAAAGGCTTGCAGGTTTGCTTCAAAGAATGTCAATTCCAGAATAGAAGTGGTAAAGGGTAGCCATGGATTTTGTGGTTGTCTTCCCAAGACTTTGGGGAAGTTTGATTCTATTTGGGTAGTGGTTGATATATTGACTAAGTCAGCCCATTTTATTCCGGTAAGAATAGATTATAATGCTAAACAATTGGCTACGATGTATGTGAAAGAGATATCGAGGTTGCATGGGGTGCCCTTTCTATCATCTCAGCCCTTGGTACGCAATTCACATCCAAGTTTTGGAGTAAATTACATGATGAATTGGGTACACAACTCACTTTTAGTGCCACTTTTCATCCACAGAAGGATGGACAGTCGGAGAGGACCATTCAAGTGTTAGAAGACATGTTGATGGCATGTGTGATTGATTTTGGAGGGCATTGGGATACGTTCTTACCTTTGTGTGAGTTCTCTTATAATAATAGTTATTACTCCAGCATTGATATGGCACCGTTTAAGGCATTATATGGGGGGATGTAGATCACCTATCGGATGGTTCGAGGCTGGAGATGTGAAACCATTGGGGGTTGATTTAGTGAAGGATGCTCAAGACAAAGTGAGGAGTATTCAAGCTAAGCTCTTAGCATCCCAGAGTAGACAGAAAAAGTATGTGGATCATTAGGTAAGAGACAAAAGAGACATGACATTTTAAATTGGTGAGAATGTTCTTTTAAGGTATCCCCCAGAAAGGGGTGATGAGTTTTGCAAGAAAAGTATGCTAAGTCTGCGATACATTAGTCCCTTTGAGGTCATTGAATGTGTAGGGCTGTGTCTTATAGATTGACTTTACCTCCTAACCTATCGGGAGTCCATCCGGTATTTCATGTATCCATGTTGAAGAGATATCATGGTGACGGAGATTACATCATTAAATGGGACTCAATTGTGTTAGACAAAGACCTCTAATATGAGGAGGAACCGATTGCAATTCTTGATCGTGAAGTCCAGAAACTGAGGACCAAGGAGATTAAGTCTGTGAAAGTTTAATGGAAGCATCGTCCAGTTGAGGAAGCTTCTTGGGAAACAAAGAAGGACATGCGAGACAAGTATCCCCAATTGTTCGTCAATCCAGGTATTACTCCATTCATTCCTTAGCCTATTTTTTCTAAGTTTTTTACTCGGGGACGAGGGATGGGTAAGTTGGTATCTATTGTAACGACCGGGTTCCGTCGTTATAGAAAATGCCAATGGGAAAAATTATGAGTCGGAAAACTTTTTCGTAGTAACTTTGAATTTCCCAACCTAATCCAGATTTGGACGAAATTAGAGTTATTAAAGTCTAGGGAAATCTGGTAACAATTGGATGATCTTATTATGAATTTGATCACATTTGTAGATACATAAGACGTTAAGGAACCCATACAACTTTACGGAATATAATTCGGGTAAATAGAACTCCCGAAATCGATCTTAGTGTGAACGGATAGTTTCTGAGTGTTGTTGGTGGAAGGTGTGTTGTGAAATGGGGTTTTGGAATTATTAATTTTTCTCACTGGTTCCGTTCAAGCCGCTGAGGCAGGATTTCTGTTGTTAGGCGGGGCCGCTGTAGCGGGGTAGTACCACCATAGCGGGGCAGACGCGACTTAAAGTCTGAAATAAACCCCAAAAACGTCTTTATTCTGTAATTTTCAAACTTCAGAGCTAAGGAACGAACCCAACATTTTTCTTGACAGTTTTCCACCATTCTTGAGGCTAAAGGTAAGATTTTCACTCCCCGAATCCATTTTTCTATTCGTAGAACGTAATTTAGTAGGTAATTATTGATGGGGAAGAGTTTTGATCTGAGTATTATGGTGAAGTAGGCCCTAATTTGGATATTCAGATCAAGGGTATGATCTAGGGTTGATAGAATTGTTAGTAATTCGGGTAATTAGTGATTGTTTATTGATTTTCGTGTTATTATGATTGTTTGTAGACCAAGAACAAGCGGAACGAATCCTGTAAGGGAAGAATCAAGTTTTTTAGGGGATTGAAGCTTGTTTCGAGGTAGGTGATGGTTGTGATTTTATGATTGTGTGATATATGTTTATTCTTGCTTCATTATAATATGTGTATGTATGAGAATGTTGCACTATTGATCACACTAGTTGTAAATGAGGTAGATGAATGATGCATGCCATGAATCATGACTTGATTATATGATTATGAGAATATACTTGTGAATGTACTTGTGGCTTGTTGAATGGATCGGGTGTTGCATTCCGACACATTAACTTGGATCGGTTTCCACGTTCTGCCATAAACATTAGATTGGGTACCACGTTCCGGTATGCTAACAGTTTGGGTTTGGGTTCCATGAGAGGACCCATGACTTGATGTAATTGTGAATCTTAAAAAATGTGATTTGCACATTGTTCGTAAATAGTGATGATATTGTATATGTTCGATTATACATGTTATTATTATGTTGTACTGACTTATGTATGTTACGCTTAGTGGGATAGCCACGTGATCCTTCTAGTACACTGTGGTTGTGTACTGATACTGCACTTGCTCTTTCTTTGTTGAGTACAGGGCATCTTCAGACAGCTATTGATAGACCTCACTTAGAAGATCAGTATTCTCTTCGAATTCAAGGGTGAGCCAGTTCTTCCGAGCTGCCATGAGTTCTCTTCTTGTTCAGTCCATTTCATTCGGACTTAGATTAGTTCATTAGTTATCTTATGTTTAGTTGGGTTGTACCCATTTTCCTTTAGTCTTTTGGTTCATTGTTAGGTTTTTGGTCTATTGACTTTCAAGTTCTAGGTATTTACTTTCGCATTTGTTTAGTTGTTGGACTATTGATTTGGAGTTTATGGGAACTCCCTATTTCTTTCCTTAGCATTTAATTTGCTTCTGTAACTTAAATGCCTTAGTATTTGATTAAGTTGGTTAGCTAATTAGTATAAATGGTTGTCCCACCGGAGAGTTAGTGTGGGTGCCAATTACGATGGTATGGGTCGTGACAGTTTATGATGGTCTCACAATTAACTTGCCTTGCTAACAAGCAGTACAAGAAATTTCACCATTTAAAAGAATTTTTAGGTTCTTCAATGGATGTCCATTTTAATTTTCCATTATTCGTATCAACATTATAGACTAGTGATGTCCCAGACAATCATGCCAAATTAAGAAAGTATTGGAATCATTAAACTTCTTATTTACTATAGAACGTGCCTCTATTGCACTAATTCTTGTCCAATATAAGCCTGAAGATAAAGCATGAAACTTTTCTATAACACATGTCTACTCAGAGACATTCTTCGTGATACCACATCATTGACCAAAGGTCGCGATCTTTTCCACACCTAGCATGATGGCTTACTGTCACGACCCAAAATTAGTCATGAGTGGCACTCACACTTAACCTCCTAAGTGAGCGAACCAACGAATTCAACCCCAAATTATATCGATTGTTCAACTACGAATAACAACAAAAATGCGGAAGCTCAAAACTTATTAAAGCAACCAATCAAATAAACCTCTAAAGTCTATTACATATTATCCCCAAAACCTGAAAGTCATCACATCAAGTACATCTATTCTCAAAATACCAACTCTAAGAGTTTTAAAGACATCAAAATAAGTAAATAAGATGGTCTATGTCCGAAATTTAAAGACATCATGCCATGACCGAGAGAATCCAGCACGAGCTAGAAGAAGTAGCTCACCCTGAAATCTGATAAGTTGGAGACTGGCTAGAGCTGAGGGCGAGTCGAAGTCGATGGTACACTTGCTGCACTCCACAAAAGAAAACGAAGAAAACACAAATAGGGGTCAGTACAAGGAACATGTACTGAATAGGTATCATCGGTCAACCCAAAATAGAAACTAATATGCAATGAATGAATAGTATAAATCAACTATGACACTTAGCAGGTGACAAGCAACAAACAACATGAACTAGTGACAATAATACTAAAGTAAGTACGTAATCAGTCAAAAATACCAAGAACAATACTTGAGGACTCATGCCTCCATAAGAAGCAAATTTGGGAATTGGGTTCTTTGAGATTGAGTACATTGTGTTGTTTATATATGTTTTCCTTTAATGTTACCGTGTCGAAACGTGACACCCGATCTAATAATGTCGTTAATTTATCATTTATTATCACTACTTTTCACTTCATTAACAATAGTTCATCAAGCCTTCTTTATTCAAGGCATCACTTCAATAGAGAGGGTTCAAGATTATAAGTTTACGGTCTCATGATTTCAGACCAATCACAAACCACACAACCAAGCCACACAACCACACAATCAAGTACATAGAGACCTTCACAATATCACTCAATGCATATCAATCACTATTAAGAGTCTATCTATTAAATTGAGTAAACCATAACTTACCTCCACCGAAGAACCGAAGTACATCAAGCTACATTTCCAATACTTTTCCTTTCCTTAATGACTCCGAACCTTTCCAATCTATCAGGTATATATGCATAATTTGTAAGTTAACGATTCTATAAACACTCATATTATTCTATGTCTAGACTAGACCCAGAACTCACCTAATTCTATCATCAATTTCCTAAAGTTCCAACCTAAGGATAAGTCTAAACACTCATAATTTTTGCATCTTTATATGCAAAGTACTCATTTATTTTAAGCATTTTCATTTCATGAATAGCTATAATTAGTTTTGTAGATCTTAAGAAAGTACTTAAGTATGCTTTCTACATTTCAGAAATTGCTTTATTAATATGATGCATAGCTATGCAGTGTTTCCAAGCTCTTCGCCTTATTTCATGTAGATGTTGTTGTATATTTTTCATTTTTCTTGATTTTTATGCTATTAGCATAAGTGTAAACATGCTGTTGTAATAATTCATCATTATTTTAATTCCCTATAGGTACTAAGTATTTCTCATAATGTCTATGAATACAACAAAATATTATTATAATTTGTTTTTAAAAGTAATTTAGCATGAAATAACAAGTTGTGTGTACATACCTTCCTTCCTGTTATTCGATGAATAGTCCTTATCGCTACCTCAATAGCTCTCCTTTCAGGCCATGAACAATATTTCACCCTAACGACCTCAGTCTTCGGCTACTTCTTACTGTTCCTCCTTAGGGTTGAAGATCGCAACCTTCACTTAAGACTATTTATGGATTTGAAGAAGAGAGGTATAAAAACCAAACTTTTTATTTCATATTATTACCTTTACAAACAACTCATAAAAATATTTTACATACTCATAAACACTCAAGAAATACTTTTCCCTGACGGGAGAAGTTACTACTCACACTTTTTCTGAGAGGTACCTAATATTTTCCTTGAATTTATATTTCTAAGAAAGATTAGTCTCCCTCTATTCTGAGAAGTTCCTCTCCTTTTATAGATATAAGGAGGGACTTTATTACAATTTTTATTTCTTTTGGGAAATTCCTCAGAAATTTGTATTTCTTCTTTCGTCCTTCAATGATACTGATGGCCAACATGATGTGATTTCTCTTTTTGACTAAAGAGAAAAAGTTGAAAGAGATAAGATTCTCTTTTTATCTTCTTTGACGTAAGTGCTTACGTCTTTTGTTTTGTTTCTTTTGTAGCTTACATTTCTTCAAGCTTCATCATCTTGTGGCAAAACATGTTTATGGTCTAGCATTTTGCAGGCTAGATTCCATGTCTCTTCTGTTGCTTCTAGCTTATGTAACTCAATATCAAGGATTTTGTCTTTTATGATCTTGGATTTAGATCTTTCCTTTGTCATAAGGACCCAATCGTGATCATGATCTATTACTTTCATTTCTTCATTGTAAAATCGCTTGAGAATACAATAGAGAGCTTTAATTCCCAATGCTCTTTTAGTTTGTATCCATTTTTTATTTAAATGTGGAAGCTTTTTATCCACTCATGTTGCCTTGATGTTAAAATCTTTTAACTTTTCTATAGTAATGTAATTTATCGTAGGATAATATACTTGCTCATCTTTGCATTCCATGGAAATACTAAAAAATCTGCAGTAAACTCCTTCGCCTTGGGCATAATTTTTTATCGAATTAACTAGCTGCTTAGGTAATTCCGATAACTCTTTGAATTATGCTTTTGCATATACTCGGTCTAAGTATCCGAATTCAAATAATTGGGCTGTGAACCCTGGTGATCCGTTTGGAAATATGGAGGTCTTTGGGAACAAGCTTGTTGTGCCTAAAACTCCAAAAATTTCTCCGCTTTCTTCTGGGAGATTATAAATGAATTTTGTAAAGGCCAGATATTGCTCTTCTTTAGGATGTTGTTTTCCAACCTTAAGAGAAGAAAATCTTTGGTTCCTGAAGGAACTTTATTAGAGCTTTCTGTTTTTCCAGAAATAATTTTTTCTTCATTTTTGGATGTATCATCCTTTTGTATTGCTTGGCTTTTAACTTTGTCTGAAGACTTCGGTTTCGGCATATCCATTCTTACCGATGAGATGTTTTTGGCACTAGGTGCCAGTGGGACATCTCTTGCCACTTTTTGGGGATTAATATTCCCTTTAGGATTGGAATTCCTTTTTGGACATGTGTCCAAGTGTTCGCATAATAACATAAATTCATTCATGTTTTCTTCTTGATCATTGCTTAGCTGGTTAATCTCGTCTTGCATCGTTCTTGCTTGTTCTGATAAGCTCATTAAATCATCTCTGATGTTAAATAATTTTTGGCTTCTGTCATCAATTGAATCTGACACCAATTGCATTTTTTCAAATATCCTGTTAATTAGGGTTTGTGTTTGTTTGTCCATATTGGACATTTCTTGACAGAAAATCTGCAAAAGAATTGTCAATTCCTTTAATATGTTCTATTTTGAAGGAATAGAATGATAATAAAACCTGTCATCTATGCAATCTTTTATACTGTGATTCCGATGGAAGTTTGTTGAACATTAGTCCTGACCCCTGTGTGTTATCAGTTCTAATAATAAATTGCTTCCGTAAAAGGAAGGCTGAAAATTTCCTAATTTCTCTAACAATGGCTAATAATTCTTTTTCATTGGTGGAATATCTTGTTTCTGCATCGTTAAATGTACCACTTGTGTACCTGCAAGTTTCATTTAGATCGGTTTGCAATAATGCTCTTCAATGATAAACTGACGCATCAGTTTGTAATACTAAAATGTCATTTTCATCTGATAATCTATGTTTTTGTAACTTCGAGCATTCATCCTTTAGGTGTTTTTTACATTGTGTATGTTCTTCAGTCCATCCAAGTCTATTGGATTTTCTTATTAATTTTTGCAGTATATTCCTTTTCTTTGCTAGATCTGAAATAAATTCTCCTGCATAGTTAAGGCATCCTAGAAACCTTTGTATTTCCTCTTTAGTTGTCAGCTTGTTAGGAAATTTTATAATCTTTTTTGAGATGTGGGTTTGGAGTTCAATTCCATTTTTTGAAATAATCATTCCTAAGAATTCTATTTCATTTTTATTTATATCTGTTTTTTTCTGGCTGAAGACTATTCCATTTTTCAAGCAGATTTCTGAAAATTCTTTTAGATGTGTTAAGTGCTCTTCGTATGTTTCAGAGCAAATTAATGTGTCATATATATAGACTATTAGAAATTCTTTGTCAGAGAATATTTTGTCCATCTTTTTTTGGAATATTTGAGGGTATTTCTTAACCCAAATGGCATTACTATCCATTCATAATGTCCATTAGGCGTGCTGAAAGCAATTAGTGGAATGGAGTCTTTTGCTAATTTTATTTGCCAAAATCAACTTTTTCAGTCGAATTTGGAAAAACAAGTTTTTTCCTTTAGCTAAGTTGATTAGATTATTTTTATTTGGGATAAAATATCTGTCGAATATGCAATTTTTATTAAGCTCTTTGTAGTTTATAACCATTCGAGCTTTTCCTCTTTTTAATTCAGCATGATTCCTTACCATAAATGCTGGGCTACTATGAGGGCTTTTACTCATCCTTATTAATTTTAGATTGAGTAATTCTTTAATTTGAACTTTAAATTCAGTTTTATCTTCTTCGTTATAGAGCATAGGTTTTACTCTAATAATAATGCTAGGGTCTTTTAGTGTTAAAGTTGCCCTTTCATGATTTTGTTCCCATTTTTTCAAGGGGATTTTCTCCATAAGATTTTTGTAAGTTTTCTTTAATTTTTTCTAAATTAAGGCACTTACAAGAGATTTTTCTTGGGTTTTCTAAGTATCTCCTTTTGTTATCCTTTTCTATAACATAAGGATTTTGTTTTCTGGGGACTTTAATAAAATGTCCACAAGGGGTTTTAAGGCTTATCACATATAAAGTTTGATGATAATCTTGAAATTGTTGTAAAAAATCATTTCCTAATAATAAATCTGTTTCCAGTTTATCGTAGGCAAATAATTTATTTATAGAAACAAATTTTGAACCTAGAATTATTTCTACCTTTTCTTTAGACCGAGATAGTTTTTGTTTATCTCCTGTGATACCTATCATGGAAATATTGTTTTTATTTATATCCCATTCTTTTATTAAAAAAGATTTTGCCAAACTGGCTTCGGATCCATTGTCTATTTGACAACATGTTGTTATTTTTGTATCATAGAATGTTATTTCTATGAAAATCGATACTTTGAAAGATGTTTCTTTTGGCATTATATTTTTGTTATGAAACAAGTCTCATTTTTGTAAATCATTTCTACTCCATTTTTCCCTATATTATAGTCTTCAAGACTATTTAGGAATAAATTTCCTAAGATAAGATTTTGATCACTCTCGTGATTTGTAATATAACAAGGGACTGTTATTCTTATTGTATCTAGTTGTATTGGTAAGTTTACCATATTTTTACAACTAAAATTGTTTCCTTCAAAAGTTTTGTAATTATAAGGAGATCCTTCATAGATTGGCAATCCATCTATTAGAATTCCTTTTACATGGTTTGTTGTTGCTCCTGTTTGTATTAGTATTTCCTGTGGTTTCCATTCTACTCCATTTTAGATTCTTCCTTTAATTCTGGTACTATTGGAATTTTCTAGGGTGTTTCTAGAAAACCTATTGGATATACTCTTTCTAATAGAATTTCTTCCATAATCTATATAGAGTTTAGGATTGCTGCTAGAGCTTCCTATTTCTTGTGTTTTTTCAAACTGGATTTCATATTCATTTGGAATCTGAGCTTGTTTTTGCTTCAACAATTCTTGCTATTCCTGAGCATTCTTGATCTATTTCGATAATTTCTTTATTTTTATACACCTTTCCATAATTAGAGTTTGTAACAGTGTATAATGCTTGATAATAGATATTCATTATATGATTTCCTTGTTTAAATAGATCTTTCCTTTTGATCTAAAATTGCAGGCTTAATGTGTCATTAAAGTCGGCATTTTTCGTGAAATACAATATTTTGGATAGTATGTAAATAGGAGTTTGGTGTAGGCTAGGTTTCCCTCAACTATACCAAGATTTCCTTCTCTTGCATTCATGAATCTTTCGTCTGAAAGACTAATTACTATTAGAGCTGTCAATATGGGCTAGCCCACCCCAACCGGGCTAACCCATACATGCTTTGACATTTTACGGGTCAGGCCAGGCTAGCCTATTTTGGTGTGGGCCAGAAAACGGTCAGCCCAACCCACAAGTACGTGGGCTACAGGCTTGCCGGGCCAGCCCACTTTTTTAAAAGTATATATATTTTTATAATTATTAAAATTAAATTATAAATTATAATTTAAAAAATATTATTATAAATATCGACAAAACAATATTACATTGGTGTTAATGTTACTACTTGTTAATCAAATCCACAAATAAAATTATCTTTATAATATTTATTAAGTTTTTTTTTCAAAAGTATAAATATCTAATTAGAAATATTAACCTAACTGTTTCGCAATGATCACAATAAAACATAAAAAATATGACAATATTCCAACCATAAAAAAGTAAAAAATAAACTCCTTAAAAAATCATGAAACTTATGGCGTATCTAACACTTCATGAAACCTATGGCGTATCTACCACTTCATGATCATCTTCATCAAGCATATCTGAATCAACTTGTGGGAAGGTTGTCTTAACATCTTCATTTTCATCTGCAATTTATATGCGGTTTCAATTAGTTAAATATTAAAAAATATCTAAATTGAGAATTATAATATTTAAATGTATACAAAAATATATTACCAGTTTGGGAAAAACCATGTAACCAGTTTCGAGTAGCAACAAGTGTTTGGACATTTTCATGGTGGATGCAACTTCTATACTTAGTGATTTCCTAAAAAACTTTAAATAGATTTTGAGTTTGGATCTCTTTAATTTTAAATTTTAATATTATATTATATTTTTTAATTAATTTTTATTGGCCCACGGGACGGCCCTACCTATATTTCTCAAGCCCTACAATTCAGCAGACTTATTCAGGCCGGGCTAAAAAGTCCTTTTTGTAAATGGGCTCCAAAAGTTTTAGCCCAGCCCTATTAAATCCCGGGTTAGGCCAGGCCGGCCCAGCAGACCTAACCCATATTGACATCTCTAATTACTATAGGAAAATTTATGCCTTCTTTAAAGGTTGATTTTACTAGTATTTGAATGCCACCTAAATGGACATAGTTCATTTTTTTCCTTTTCTTTTCAGGAATTTTTCTAAGAAACTGTTCGATCATTGGTTTAGTTAACAGGTTTAGTTTATGTTTTCCTGTTGTTTGAGTGATTACTATAACCTTTTCTATTTCCTGATATTCATGATAGGAAATTTTGTCTCTTGCAAACATCCTTTGCATTCTATTTAACAAATTATCTTCTGTTTTCAGATTTAGTTTTAATCTTTGGATTTTTCTAAATATTTCTCCATCAAAGGTTGCCTTTAAAGAATAACCTCTTTGATCTTCTTCTGTTTCTATTACTTGAACAAAATTTTCTTCCTTTTGAGTTTCTATACTCATCTATTCTGATTCGTCTGAACTGGTAGAGTATTCTTCGTAAATTTCTTCAAAGAAATCTTCACTTCCTATTGATTTTATAGATTCTAAATCTGATTCAATATCTATTCTATCAATTTTTGATATTTTTACCCTTTTTTTTTTGTTTCATTCATAACTTTTATGACCTTCTTCTCCGCAATTGTAGTATTTGCATTTTTCTAGTCTGGGATTCTTAAAATCATTTTTTTCTCTTGAAATACCTCTTTTTGGGTATATAATTTTGTTTGGAAGCTTTTTTCCTTTTAATTAAGCTTCTCTTTAGCTTTCCTCTTTTTTTTATAGGGCTTTTCAGTACATCCCCATTGAGTTGATGCATTAGTATCTAGACAATAGATTTGTGTATTAATTCTTTTGGCTTTTTTCTGTATGTTGTGTGCCATACATAATTGACCAAGTCTATTTTGTAGGAAAGATATTTTTTGTCCAAGAGTATCTCCTTTCTTATTTTCTTTTTCATATTCTTCTCTAAAATATTTGGCCCAAAAGCCTGGTAATTTTTGATAGTATTTTTCAAGATATGGTAACATTTCTTTGCTGCTATCAAATATTTTGTAATAATATTCTTCGAATTCACAAGTGTATTCTTAAATATAACTCATTTTACATATCTGTAATTTTTCTAGTTGTTCTTTAGCAATAGATCTTACTTTTTCTCTGTTATCATCAGGGCTTCCTTGGCCACCAAAAAATTCATTAGCTATATATTGCTTAAGATTCATTATTCCTTCTTGAAGGGAGTTCTTTAGTCCCTCCAAAGTATCATTTTTAATTATTTTTTCTGCGTCCTTTGTTAGCCCTGAGAACCAGTCATTTACTTTTCCTGTAAAAGTATTTATCATTATAAAGTATTTTTCTTCATCAATATAATTTGATCCTTTTCCTAGCATAAAATGGATAAGTATATTTTGAGACCATTGGTCTAATTGTGTTTCTGAATTCCTTTTACAATATAGATCTCGAGTTGATCAAATATCTCCGGTTGGAAGTCTATTAGGTATAAACCTGGATTTATTATCATTGTGATAACTTTTTATAAAATCTTTGTTCTTTTTTGCTTTATCTGCAATATTTTTATTTATATTATCTTGTTCTTGTTGCCACTCTTCTTTTATAGATTTAGATCCATCACCTTGTTCAATTTTTCCTTCGGGTCCTCCTGTTTCCCCACTGTTCATATGAACTTTTAATTCTTGTTTTGAAAGATTAAGATCTTCCATTGCATAAACTAGTTCATCTAGCTCATTCATTTTTATTCAGAGTTATTTTCTGATTCTAAGGTTTTTGTTTCTAAATTTGTTTCTAGATCTGTTTCTAGATTTGTTTCTGTAATTTTTTGTTTATTTAAAAAAAATTTAATTAATTTTTCATCCATACTTCCTTTTTGATAAGAGTTTTTACCAGCTGATCTTTTTTCTAGTAATTCATTTATATATTTTTGACTAACCTTTTTTTCAAATTTTTCTGTCTTTTCTATTATTTTTGTAATCCTTCCCGGAATATTTTCTTTAATATAGGTTATTTCTAACTCTATTAACTTTAATCTTAAAGCCAATTGTTTATGGCTTTCTATTAAGTCTTTTAATTGACCTAAGACTTCTCTTATACTTATATTATTCTGAAAAATAATAATCAGATGTATTCATATCATTTATAGCTATATCATCATAGTCATAATTTATTTCATACCTATAAAAATCTTCATCTAATTTTCTTAAGATAATTATGTTTATGATTTTTTTCCTTAAATCTTCATTTAATTTTTTAATTACCTGTAACATAGTTACTAAGGTTTTTTCTTCTATATACCAAAAAGGTTTGATTAGTATCTCTTCATTTAGTTCCATGGCTCTGATACCATTTGATTTGTGCTGTCTTAAAACAGGGTATGTGGAATTTTATGCTGTAAAAAACACATATTTTCTTAAAACAGGGTATGCGGAATTTTATGCTGTAAAAAGCACATATTTTTTTAAATATTTTTTTTCCATCTTTATATGCAAAGTACTCATTTATTTTAAGAATTTTTATTTCATGAATAGCTATAATTAGTTTTGTAGATCTTAAGAAAGTACTTAAGTATGCTTTTTCCATTTCAGGAATTGCTTTATTAATATGATGCATAGCTATGCGGTGTTTCCAAGCTCTTCGCCTTATTTCATGCAGATGTTAATGTATATTTTTCATTTTTCTTGGTTTTTATGCTATTAGCATAAGTGTAAACATGTTGTTGTAATAATTCATCATTATTTTAGTTCCCTATAGGTACTAAGTATTTCTCTTAATGTCAATGAATACAACAAAATATTATTATAATTTGTTTTTAAAAGTAATTTAACATGAAATAACAAGTTGTGCGTTTATACCTTCCTTCCTGTTATTCGATGAATAGTCCTTATCGCTACCTCGATAACTCTCCTTTCAGGCCATGAACACTATTTCACCCTAACGACCTCAGTCTTCGGCTACTTCTTACTGTTCCTCCTTAGGGATGAAGATCGCAACCTTCACTTAAGACTATTTATGGATTTGAAGAAGATAGGTATAAAAACCAAACTTTTTATTTCATATTATTACCTTTACAAGAAACTCATAAAAATATTTTACATACACATAAACACTCAAGAAATACTTTTCCCTAACGGGAGAAGTTACTACTCACACTTTTTCTGAGAGGTACCTAACGTTTTTCTTAAATGGATATTTCTAAGAAAGATTAGTCTCCCTATATTCTAAGAAGTTCCTCTCCTTTTATAGATATAAGGAGGGACT
>NW_006239003.1:1213191-1216774 GCF_000226075.1 Solanum tuberosum
ATATAAGGAGGGACTTTATTACAATTTTTATTTCTTTCGGAAAATCCCTCAGAAATTTGTATTTCTTCTTTCATCCTTCAATGACACTGATGGCCGACATGATGTGATTTCTCTTTTTGACTAAAGAGAAAAAGTTGAAAGATAAGATTCTCTTTTGATCTTTTTTAACGTAAGTGCTTACGTCTTTTGTTTTGTTTCTTTTGAGCTTACATTTCTTCAAGCTTCATCATCTTGTGGCAAAACATGTTTATGGTCTAGCATTTTGCAGGCTAGATTTCATGTCTCTTCTGTTGCTTCTAGCTTATGTAACTCAATATCAAGGATTTTGTCTTTTATGATCTTGGATTTAGATCTTTCTTTTGTCATCAGGACCCAATCGTGATCATGATCTATTACTTTCATTTCTTCATTGTAAAATCATTTGAGAACAAAGTAGAGAGCTGTAATTCCCAATGCTCTTTTAGTTTGTATCCATTTTTTATTTAAATGTGGAAGCTTTTTATCCACTCATGTTGCCTTGATGTTAAAATCTTTTAACTTTTCTATAGTAATGTAATTTATCGTAGGATAATATACTTGCTCATCTTTGCATTCCATGAAAATGCTAAAAAATCTGCAGTAAACTCCTTCACCTTGGGCATAATTTTTTATCGAATTAACTGGCTGCTTAGATAATTCTGATAACTCTTTTAATTTTGCTTTTGCATATACTCGGTCTAAGTATCTGAATTCGAATAATTGGGCTGTGAACCCTGGTGATCCGTTTGGAAATATGGAGATCCTTGGGAACAAGCTTGTTGTGCCTAAAACTCCAAATGTTTCTCCGCTTTCTTCTGGAAGATTATAAATGAATTTTGTAAAGGCCAGATATTGCTCTTCTTTAGGAAGTTGCTTTCCAACCTGAAAAGAAGAAAAAACTTTGGTTCCTGAAGGAACTTTATTAGAGCTTTCTGTTTTTCCAGAAATATTTTTTTCTTCTTTTTTGGATGTATCATCCTTTTGTATTTCTTGGCTTTTACCTTTGTCTGAAGACTTCGGTTTCGGCATATCCATACTTACCGATGAGATGTTTTTGGCACTAGGTGCTAGTGGGACATCTCTTGCCACTTTTTGGGGATTAATATTCCCTTTAGGATTGGAATTCCTTTTTGGACATGTGTCCAAGTGTTCGCATAATAACATAAATTCATTCATGTTTTCTGCTTGATCATTGCTTAGCTGGTTAATCTCGTATTGCATCTTTCTTGATTGTTCTGATAATCTCATTAAATCATCGCTGATGTTAAATAATTTTTGGCTTTTGTCATCAATTGAATCTGACACCAATTGCATTTTTTCAAATACCATGTTAATTAGGGTCTGTGTTTGTTTGTCCATATTGGACATTTCTTGACAGAAAATCTGCAAAGGAATTGTCAATTCCTTTAATATGTTCTATTTTGATGGAATAGAATGATAACAAAACCTGTCATCTATGCAATCTTCTCTATTGTGGTTTCGATGGAAGTTTGTTGAAAATTAGTCCTGACACCTGTGTGTTATCAGTTCTAACAATAAATTGCTTCGGTAAATGGAAGGCTGAAAATTTCCTGATTCCTCTAACAATGGCTAATAATTTTTTTTCATTGGTGGAATATCTTTTTTCTGCATCGTTAAATGTACCACTTGTGTACCTGCAAATTTCATTTAGATCGGTTTGCAATAATGCTTCCCAATGATAATTTGATGCATCAATTTGTAATACTAAATTGTCATTTTCATCTGGTAATCTAAGTTTTGGTAACTTCGAGCATTCATCCTTTAGGTGTTTTATACATTGTGTATGTTCTTCGGTCCATCCAAGTCTATTGGATTTTCTTATTAATTTTTGCACTATATTCCTTTTCTTTGCTAGATCTGGAATAAATTATCCTCCGTAGTTAAGGCATCCTAGAAACCTTTGTATTTCCTCTTTAGTTGTCAGCTTGTTAGGAAATTCTATAATCTTCTTTGAGATGTGGGTTTGGAGTTCAATTCCATTTTTTGAAATAATCATTCCTAAGAATTCTATTTCATTTTTATTTATATCTGCTTTTTCTGGCTTAAGACTATTCCATTTTTCAAGCAGATTTATGAAAATTATTTTAGATGTGTTAAGTGCTCTTCGTATGTTTTAGAGCAAATTAATATGTCATCTATATAGACTATTAGAAATTCTTTTTCAGAGAATATTTTTTCCATCTTTCTTTGGAATATTTGAGGCGCCTTTCTTAGCCCAAATGGCATTACTATCCATTCATAATGTCCATTAGGCGTGCTAAAAGCAGTTAATGGAATGGAGTCTTTTGCTAATTTTATTTGCCAAAATACACTTTTATCGTCGAATTTGAAAAAATAAGTTTTTCCTTTAGCTAAGTTGATTAGATTATTTTTATTGGGATAAAATATCCGTCGAATATGCAAATTTTACTAAGCTCTTTGTAGTTTATAACCATTCGAGATTTTCCTTTTTTTATTTCAGCATGGTTCCTTACCATTTAAGAAAAATGTTAGGTACCTCTAAGAAAATGTGTGAGTAGTAACTTCTCCCGTCAGGGAAAAGTATTTCTTGAGTGTTTATGAGTATGTAAAATATTTTTATAAGTTGTTTGTAAAGGTAATAATATGAAATAAAAAGTTTGGATTTTATACCTCTCTTCTACAAATCCATAAATAGTCTTAAGTGAAGGTTGCGAGTCTCATTTTTGTAAATCATTTCTATTCCATTTTTCCCTATACTATAGTCTTCAAGACTATTTAGGAATAAATTTCCTAGGATAAGATTTTGATCACTCTCATGATTTGTAATATAACAAGGAACTGTTATTCTTATTGTATCTAGTTGTATTGGTAAGTTTACCATATTTTTACAACTAAAATTGTTTCCTTCAAAAGTTTTGTAATTATAAGGAGATCATTCATAGATTGGCAATCCATCTGTTAGACGCAAAGATAAAAAGTGAATCTTATCTCTTTCAACTTTTTCTCTTTAGTCAAAAAGAGAAATCACATCATGCCGGCCATCAGTATCATTGAAGGACAAAAGAAGAAATACAAATTTCTGAGGGATTTCCCGAAAGAAATAAAAATTGTAATAAAATCCCTCCTTATAGCTATAAAAGGAGAGGAACTTCTCAGAATAGAGGCAGACTAATCTTTCTTAGAAAAATCATATAATGAGTATCTATTATCAAGCATTATACACTGTTACAAACTCTAATTATGAAAAGGTGTATAAAAATAAAGAAATGATTGAAATAGATCAAGAATGCTCAGGAGTAGCAAGGATTATTGAAGCAGAAATCCAACAAGCTCAGATTCGAGATGAATATGAAATCCAATTTGAAAAAACACAAGAAATAGGAAGTATATATATATATAACTTCCCTGAAACCTATCCTTCAAACATTATTTGTTTTCTAATTAAAACTGACCAATCATCTCGTACATTAACTCTCACTCTCTTTAGAAATCCCTAGGCCATCATTAAGTAGCTATCCATTTGCAGAATTTGTCCCCCTAATCTATTCTCTATCAAGTGTATATATATATATATATATATATA
>NW_006239003.1:1216905-1228626 GCF_000226075.1 Solanum tuberosum
ATATATATATCCTCCAGCCCACATTCTCTTTATATTAGACACTATGTACAAATCATTAATTATACCTATTTGATGTTACAGAAGCGTTATACTCATTAAACGTGGTTAATCATTTACAGAGAAACATACCCGCGAAAGAATGCACGGTTGATCTTTGAAGTCGCCGTTTTCTCGCCTCAAACCCTTATTCTTTCTACAAAATATTTACTCTCTAATTATTATATAAGACCAATCATAAAAGTGGTAAAAGTGACCCACTATAAATTTTACTGTTATTTCCTTTAATCACCGACTAAATAAATTATTAAAACTACCCCACTAATTTCATATTTATAATTATGAATAGTCTAAAACACCCATTTAGAATCTATCGAAAAGTATTTTATGAAATTAAAAGTTCTAGTACTCAAAACGACCAAGAGGGTTGTTATATTAGATATCAATTTACCCATCGTTCGTCCTCGAAGGATCAAAAGAAGGCGAGGGTAAGAAAGGGTACCTGAATCGATAATTCTCAAGATGCCTTCCTCATCAATGACAACCTCTTTATCCTCTCCCCGCAATACCATATCTTGAATTCGGCTCAGCTTTTCATCATCAAGCTGCTTTCCCTTAATCTTGTCAAGAAAAGAAGATCTTGCCTCCACACAGGCCAAGAATCCTCATTTTTCAAGTACTTCCAGCCTCATAAAGTCATTAGCCAAAGTTTGAACCTCTCTAGCCTATGGGCGTCTAGAAACCTATAAGTGGGCTAAACTCCTCATGCTCCCTGCTTTTCTACTTAGGGCATCAGCCACAACATTAGCTTTTCCCGGGTGATATAAAATAGTAATATCATAGTTTTTCAATAACTCCATCCATCTCCACTGCCTTAAATTCAAATCCTTCCGAGTGAACACATACTGTAAACTGCGATGATTTGTATACACTTCACACTTGACCTCATATAGATAATGCCTCCACTGCTTCAATGCAAAAACAACTGCAGCCAACTCCAAATCATGGGTCGGATAGTTACGTTCATATACTTTCAATTGCCTTGAAGCGTAGGCAATTACATTCCTCTCCTGCATTGGCATTGCAACCAAACCAGAATAAGATGCATTACAATAAACAATGAAATTTTTACCTTCCACTGGCAAGGCAAGAATCGGTGTAGTAGTCAACAAGGTCTTGAGTTTCAGGAAGCTTTCTTCACACTCATCCGACCATACAAATGGAACATTCTGCTTGGTCAAATTAGTCAAGTGGGAAGAAATGGAAGAGAGTCCCTTGACGAATTGGCAGTAGTAGCAAGCTAGACCAACGAAGCTCCTTACCTGTGAAACATTAGTAAGACTTACCCAACTCTTCACCGCTCCAATCTTAGTGGGATCCACCATCACTCCATCCTTATAAACCACTGGCCCCAAGAAGGACAATGAATCGAGCCAAAACTCACATTTAGAGAATTTGGCATAAAGCCTTATCTCCCTTAACAACCCCAATACAATTCTCAAATGCTCCTCACGTTCCTTCCTACTCTTTGAGTATATCAGTATATCATCAATAAATACAATAACGAAGAGGTTCAGATATGGCTTAAAAATTCCATTCATCAGGCTCATGAAAGCATCAGGGGAATTCGTAAGCCCAAAAGACATTACTAAGAATTCATAATGCCCATACCTGGTTCGAAAAGCAGTATTTGGCACATCTGTTGCCTGCACATTTAATTGATGATAACCGAACCTCAAATCAATTTTAGAGAAGACACAATCACCCTGTGTAACTGATACAAGTCATCAATGCGAGGAATGAGGTACTTGTTCTTAATAGTTACCTTATTTAGCTGCTTGTAGTCTATGCACATTCGAAAACTACCATCCTTCTTATTCACAAATAAAACTGGAGCACCCCAAGGAGACGCACTCGGTCTAATAAAACTTTTACCTAACAACTCCTAAAGTTGGGCCTTTAACTCCCTTAATCCAGCTGGGGACATTCTATAAGGTGGAATGGAAATGGGGCGAGTCCCCGGCTCCAGATTAATACAAAAATCAATATCTCTATCTGGTAGCATACCAGGCAGGTCTGCAGAAAAACATCCACAAACTCAAGGACTATTAGACTCGATCGAAGGCACTTTGGAAGTATCATCCCTGAGATGTGCCAAGAAAGCTAAACAACCCTTACTCACCAACTTCTTAGCACGAAGAAAAGAGATAATATGAACTGGGGTGGAAATATAGTCACCTTCCCATACTAGTGAATATGTCCCATGCTTGGCCAAGGTCACAGTCTTAGCATTACAATCTAAGATTGCAAAATTTGGAGAAAGCCAAGTCATACCCAGAATTACATCAAAATAATCCATCTCTAAAATAATAAAATCTACATAAGTGTTGCTCCCCACAAAATTCACAAGGCAAGAACTATACACCTTCTCAACTATCACAGACTTACCAACAGGAGTAGAAATACGAACAGGCATGTCAAGAAAATCACAATGCAAATCAAGACCAGTAGTGAACGAGGAAGATACATAAGAAAATGTGGATACAGGATCAAACAGTACAAAAGCCATGTGATCCTAGACCAGAAGAGTACCCAGGATAACAACATCAGATGTCTCTACCTCTGACCTCCCAAGGAAAGCATAACAATGGGACCTATCACCTGTTTGTCCATTGCCCCTGCCGGGCTACGCTCCAGTAGTTCCAACCTGCCCACCACCCCGGCTGAACTGGTGACCACCATTACCTTGGCCACCACATCCTTCAAAATGATGACCTCTATAATGACCACCACTACCTATAACTGCTGGGGATTTGCAACTCTGATCGTACTGATCCTGACTCTGCTTTGGACAATATTTCCTGATATGTCTGGCCTCCCTACATCCATAACAAGTCCTAGAGTTGAGTGTAGGTCTCTGTGAAGACGAAGAAGACTGAAGATAACCCCCAAACTCAGAAAAAGGCTAGCTGGTCTACCGCAGACCCTCAACTGAAACCTGCAATGAAGACTGAATATGAGGGGTGGATAACCCTCTGTACTCTGCCCTCTGGAGTAAGAACCACTAAAATCATCTTCCTTACGGAACTTCTTAAATGTTGACACCTTGGTGAAGTCATCTGGCTTCATCCCCTTTACCTCTATCAGAAAATCCACCACTTTTTGAAAAGATTTTGCAGAAGCAGCTACCTGTAAAGATGGAATCTACAAATCTAACCTCAACCCCTTTAAAAGGCTGCGAGTCCTCTCTTGCAGACTGAAGCAAAGCTGAGTGACATACCTGGATAATGCACAAAATTTGGCCTCATAAGCTGCAACAGACATCCTTTCTTGCTCTATGTTCAGGAACTCATCTCTCCTCTTGTCCCTCAACGTCCGGAGTATATACTTCTCCATGAAGAAGCTAGAAAATGCTGCCCAAGTCATAGGTGGTGCCTTTGCTGGTCGACACTCAAAATAAGACCTCCACCATATTTTGGCATCCCCTTGAAACTGGTAGGTTACAAACTCAACACCGAATCGCTCCACTATGTCCATCTTATGTAACAGCTCATGACAATCAACCAGGAAATCATAAGCATCTTCAGATTCAGTACCCTTGAAGACTGGAGGTTTCAACCTTAAGAACTTAATAAAAAGGTCTTGCTGGTTAGTAGTCATTATAGGCCCTGTAGTCAATCGGGGAAACATATCTTTTTCCAAGAACGGATTCATGCGGGGAGCCATAACAGCTGCATGTGTACTCCCTGAACCTGAGGTGCTGGTGAAGAAAACGATGGGGGTGACTGGCCTTGATCAGATAACCCGCTGAGATAAGTAAGAACCTGATTAATCATACCTGGAGTAGGCTGGGGTGGTGCTTCCTTCTCCTGAAAATCTTCTCATCTTCCCTTCATCACCCTCTCTCGCTACATCATCAGTCGGTGAAGGGGCCACTGCTCTATCCATAGTTGGACCTGGTGCTTGTCCTCTGCCTCTAGTAAGCCTTCTCCCGCAACCTCTACCACGACATCTCACCACTGCTCCCCTTCGTGATGCAACCTCAATGGTTGGCTTAGGCGCACCATGTCTGGCTAGTGTTGGTGTTGCTACAGCTGTTGCTCTAGTTCTGACCATCTGCGAAATAGAGTGAAGAAGGTCAAATACCAATTTGTATCACCTAGATACCAATTAGATTCAAGTAATAGCATGAAAGAAATAAAAATATGAGTTTTCCTAAAGTCCTATAGCCTCTCGAAAAAAAGTAAAGGCATCCCTGTACCGTTTCGTAAGACTCTACTAGACTTGTCCTTGTGTGATGAGATCATCAAACCTAAGGCTCTGGTACCAATTTTATCACGACCTAAAACTAGTCATGAGTTACACCCACACTTAACCTCCTAAGTAAGCGAACCAACGAATTCAACCCCAAATTATATCGATTGTTCAACTATGAATAACAACAAAAATGCGGAAGCTCAAAACTTATTAAAGCAACCAATCAAATAAACCTCAAAAGTCTATTGCATATTATCCCCAAAACCTGAAAGTCATCACATCAATGACACCTATTCTAAAAATACCAAGTCTAAGAGTATTAAATACATCAAAATAAGTAAATAAGATGGTCTATGCCCGAAATTTAAAGACATCATGCCATGACCGTGAGAATCCAGCACGAGCTAGAAGAAGTAGCTCACCCTGAAATCTGAAGAGCTGGAGACTGGCTAGAGCTGAGGGTGAGTCCAAGTCGATGGTACACTTGCTGCACTCCACAAAAGAAAATGAAGAAAACACAAGTAGGAGTCAGTACAAGGAACATGTACTGAGTAGGTATCATCGGTCATCCCAAAATAGAAACTAATATGCAATTAATAAATAGTATAAAATCAACTATGACACTTACCAGGTGGCAAGCAACAAACAACATGAACTAGTGACAACAACACTAAAGTAAGTACTTAATCAGTCAACAATATCAAGAACAATACTTGAGGACTCATGCCTCCAAATTAAGCGAATTTGGGAATTGGGTTCTTTGAGATTTAGTACATTGCGTTGTTTATATATGTTTTCATTTAATGTTATCGTGCCGGAATGTGACACCCGATACAATAATGTCGTTAATTTATCATTTATTTCACCACTTTTTACTTCATTAACAATAATTAATCAAGCCTTATTTATTCAAGGCATCACTTCGATAGAGAGGGTTCAAGATTATAAGTTCACGGTCTCAGGATTTCAGACCAATCACAAACCACACAACCAAGCCACACAACTACACAATCAAGTATATAGAGAACTTCACAATATCACTCAATGCATATTAATCACTATTAAGAGTCTATCTATTAAATAGAATAAACCATAACCTACCTCCACCGAAGAACCGAAGTAAAACAAGCTACTTTTCCAATACTTCTCCTTTCCTCAATGCCTCCGAACCTTTCCAATCTATCAGGTATGTATGCATAATTTGTAAGTTAACGTGTCTATAAACACTCATATTATTCTATGTCTAGACTATACCCAAAACTCACCTAATTTTATCATCAATTTCCTAAAGTTCCAACCTAAGGGTAAGTCTAAATTCCTCCAATTAGCACAACTTTAATGAAATTTAAATAATACGATAGACCTAATATTTAATTACCTATGTCAATATATCAAAATATAATTTATAATGTGAGAACAAAATATTAATATCTAAAGATGGAAGCCACTGGTCACGAAACCAGTGGCAGACGGACTACCAGGGACAAACCCAATTCCTATACAACAGTTACTTACTGCCCAATTACATACACATATATATATGTATGTATGTATGTATTTCATAATTATTATTTTCAAAGACAAATTATATTTATATTTTTATAATACCCCTATACTTAAAATGAAATAGTTAGTACCTATAGGGAATCAAATATTATCATGAGCATACTTACAAAGCAGTACATATCATTCATGCTAAAACCATAAAATGAAACATATTCAATATCATTTATACTTAGTAAGAAGAAGAGCATGGAAACATTGCATAACTCTATACAACCTAGACATTATCTATACAAGATTTAGAAAAGGTTTTTTTATCCGTAAGCCTAAAATCTATAAAATTGATTGTAGCAATCTATGAGATAAAAATGATAAGAAAACAAGAGTAGTTTGAATACAAAAATGCAAAAGGTATATTAAAAAAAATGACCTTTATACCGCATAAGAAAAATAATTCTGCATACCATGTAAAAGATATATACACCACAGCTCCCTTAATGGTATCAGAGCCTACCAAAAGATCAACTAGATGATTAAACCTATATGGTATTTAGATGAAAAAACCTTAGTAACTATACTAAAGGTAATTAACTTAAATAAAAATCTAAAAGAAAAAATCCTACAACTAATCATTGATGAATAGTATAGAGAAGGGTTTGAATTCTCAATACATGACTGTTCAGAAATATTAATGGATAACATGAGTACATCCGATTATTATTTATTTGAATAATCAAAATGAGCTTAAAAGAAGCTATAGATATTTTAAATGACCTAATTGAAAGTCATAAGCAAATAGCCATAAGACTTAAACTAATAGAAATAGAAATAACATTTATCAAAGAAAATATGCCAGGAAAAATTACAAATCTAATAGAGAAAATAGAAAAATTTGACAAAAGACCAAGTCAAAAATACATAAATGAACTCCTAGCAGACAAATTTGCTAATAAAAATTCATATAAAAAAGGTAGTCATGATGAAAAACTTATTCAAGAATTTTTGAAAAAACACAAAAGTAAAGAACTAGAACAATCTAGTAAAGAAACCTTGGAAGAAAAAACCGAATTAGAACAAATCAAAAAGGAAGAAAATCCTGAACATAAAAATGAATGAACTAGACGAACTAGTTTATGCTTTAGAAGACCTTGATCTTTCAGATCAAAAATTAAAAGTTCTAACAAACAAGGGAGATACAGGAGGACCCCAAGGGAAATTTGATATAGGGGAAGGATCAAACACCCTAAAAGAAGAAAAATTACAACCAGAAAATTTCGTACCAAAAGCAAAAAAAGGTAAAGACTTCATGAGTCAATATCATAATAGCAATAAATCTAAATATATGCCAAATAGACTCCCAACAGGAGATGTAGTAACAACCCAATTTCTAGACCTAGACTGTAAAAGAGAACCAGAACTAGATTTAGATGTATGGGCACAAAACATATTTCTTTTTTTTCTACTAGGAAATGGAGTAAATTACACCGACGAGAAAAAATATATCATTGCGATAAATACTTTCATCGGTAAATTAAGCAATTGGCATACCGGATTGTCTGATGATGCGAAAGGAATCATCAAAAATCATACCATAGAAAGATTTAAAAAATCCATTCAAGAAGGGATAAGAGCCCTTATACAGTTTGTAGGAAATGAATTCCTAGGTGGTGAAGGAAGTGCATCTCAAAATAGAGAAAATTTAAGAATAATAGCAAAAGAACAATTAGAAAAATTGCAAAATGAACTATATTCAAGAATACACATGTGAATTCGAAGAATATTACTATAAAATATTTGATAGAAGTAAAGAAATGCTACCATACCTTGAAATTTTTTTTTTAAAATTACCAGGCTTTGGGCTAAATATTTTCGAGAAGAATATGAAAAAGAAAACATTGAGGGAGATACTCTAGGACAAAGAATATCTTTCCTAAATAATAGGCTTGGACAACTTTGTATGGCTCATAACATACAAAGAAAAGCTAAAAGAATAAACACCCAAATATATTGCCTAGATACAAATGTTGCAACCCAATGGAAATGTAATGATAAATCCTATATAAAAAAAAAAGAATAAAAAAGGATTAATCAAAAGAAAAAATATTTCAAGAAAAAATTATGTACCTAAAAAATGGTATTATAAAAGAAAAAATAATTTTAAAAGAACAACAGAAAAATGTAAATGCTACAACTGTGGCGAAGAAGAACACAAAAATTACAAATGTAACAAAAAAAGAGTAAAAATATCAAAAATTGATAGACAAGAAATTGATTCAGATCTAGAATCTGTAACGTCAATAAAAAATGATGACTTCTATAAAGAATTCTATGAAGAATTTTCATACAGCTCAGAAGAATCTGATTAAATGAATCAAGAAATACAAAAGGGAATGGATAGTTCAGTACAAATTATAGAAACTGAAGAGGATCAAAGGGGATACACCCTAAAAGCAATATTCGATGGAGAATTATTAAAGAAAATCCAAGGATTACAACTTAATCTCAAAACTGAAGATAATATATTCAACAGAATGCAAAGAATGTTTGCAAGAAATAAAATTTCCTATCATGAATATCAGGAGATGGAAAAGGTAATAGAGATTACCCAAACAAAAGGAAGGCATAAGTTAAATCTTTTAACCAAGCCAATGATCGAACAAATCCTCAGAAAAATTTCTAAAAGAAAAAGGAAGAAAATGAATTATGTCCATTTAGGAGGAATCCAAATTTTAGTTCAATCAACTTTTATAGAAGGGATCAATTGCACTATTGTCATCAACCTTTCAGATGAAAGATTCATTAATGCCAGAGAAGGAAATCTTGGCATAATTGAAGGCCTTAGCTTATACTAAGCTTCTATTTACGTATTATCCTAAGTATTGTATTTCACTTAAGGATGCATACTTTAATGATGCGTTAATCTTACATTTTCAGGTCGAAAGAAACGACCTATTTAAACCAGGTAATCACATCATGAGAATTTATTACCAAGCTCTATATACAGTTACAAACTCCAATTATGGTAGTGTATACAAAAATAAAGAAATGATCTAAGTAGATCAGGAATGTAAGGGAATAGCAAGAATAGTTGAAGCAGAAATTCAACAAGCACAAATTCCAGAACAATATGAAATTCGATTTGGAAAAACACAAGAAATAGAAAGCTCCAGTAACAATCCAAGACTTTCATTAGAATATGGAAGAAATTCAATAAAGAAAAGCACATCCCATAGGTATTCCAAAAAGATTCTTGAAACCTCTAACATTACTAGAATTGTAGGAAGAGTCTTTAACGGATCGAAATGGAAAAAACAAGAAATCTTGTTACAAACAGGTGCAACGACTAACCATGTCAAAGGTACTATATTAGATGGATTACCAATCTACGAATGTACACCATATATCTATAAAACATTTGAAGGAAATAACTTTAGCTGTATAAATCTGGTAGATTTACCAATACAACTAGATACAATAAGAATAATAGTCCCTTGTTATATTACAAACCACGAAAGTGATCACAACCTAATCTTAGGAAATCTATTCCTGAATAGTCTAAACCACTACAGTATAGGGAAAATGGAATAGAAATGAGTTACAAAAATGAAACTTGTTTCTTACAAATAATCTAAAAATGCCCAAAGAAACATCTTTTAGGGTATCAGTCTTCATAGAAATAACTCTCTATGATACTAAATTAACAACCTGTTGTCAAATTGATAATGGTTCAGAAGCCAGTTTAGCAAAATCTTTTTTACTAAAAAACTGGGATATAAATAAAAACAACATATCGATGATTGGTATTACCGGTGTCAAAGAACAACTATCACAGTCAAAAGAGAAGGTAGAAATACTTTTAGGATAAAAAATTGTTTCTATAAACAAAATATTTGCCTATGATAAATTAGAAACTGATTTGTTGTTAGGAAATGATTTTCTCCAACAATTTCAAGATTATCATCAGACATTATATATGATAAGTATCAAAACCCCTTGCGGACATTTTATCAAAGTCCCAAGAAAATAAAATACTTATATTCTTGTAAAAGAAAATGAAAATTATAAGAGAAAGCATTTAGAAAATCTAAAGAAAATCTCTTGTAAATGTCTTAATCTAGAACAAATTAAAGAAAATTTACAAAAATCTTATGGTGAAAATCCTATAGAAAAATGGGGAAAAAAATCAAGAAAAGGCCACTTTAATACTCAAAGACCCAAGTATCATCATTAGAGTAAAACCTATGCTCTATAACGAAGATGATAAAATTGAGTTTAAAACTCAACTCAAGGAATTAATCCACCTAAAACTTATTAGGATGAGTAAAAGTCCTCATAGCAATCCAGCGTTTATGGTAAGAAACCATGCTGAAATAAAAAGAGGAAAAGCTCAAATGGTCATAAAACTATAAAAGAGCTAAATAAAAATTACATATTTGACGGATATTTTATCCCAAATAAAAACAATCTTATAAACCTTGCCAAAGGAAAAACTTATTTTTCAAAATTCGACTGTAAAAGTGGATTTTGGCAAATAAAATTAACAGAAGAATTCATCCCGTTAACAGCGTTTAGTACGCCCAATGGACACTACGAATGGATAGTAATATCTTTCAGATTAAAAAATGCCCCTCAAATCTTTGAAAGAAAGATGGACAATATATTTTTCGAAAAGGAATTTTTAATCGTCTATATAGATGATATACTAATATGTTCGAACACGTATCAAGAACATTTAACACATCTGAAAGAATTTTCAAAAATATGTTTCAAAAATGGAATTATTCTAAGCCAGAAAAAGGCAGAAATAAACAAAAATGAAATAGAATTTCTAGGAATGATTATTTCAAAAAATGAAATAGAATTACAAGCTCACATCTCAAAAAAGATTGTAGAATATCCTAACAAATTGACAACTAAACAGGAAATACAGTGATTTTTAAGATGTCTCAATTATGCAGGAGAATTTATTCCTGATCTAGCAAAGAAGAGAAATATCCTGCAAAAACTAATAAGAAAATCCAACAGACTTGGATGGATTGAAGTGCATACTCAGTGCATTAAAAAATTAAAAGAAGAATGCTCTAAGCTACCAAAACTTAGATTACCAGAAGAAAATGATAATTTGGTATTACAAACTGTCACGACCCGAGAGCACCCCAAGTCGCGACACGGCGTACTCGACCTCTCGGAGGTCTCATACAAGCCCTTAGCATTCATCACATTAGATATGTAAAATAGTGCGGAATTAAAAACTCTTTAAATAAAATCCCATAAGACTCAAAGGTCACTTCTAAAAACATCATTCAAAAGTACAACCCACATTTCAAATCACCATTCACAAATAAGACCATATTCACCTCATTTACAACTCAATTAACACAAGCGTATAATACTTAAACAAGATAGCAAAGTAATTCCTTCATTACCCTTTAAGTCTCTATCTCAAGTCACCCTAAGTCACACTTAAGTGAATAATGAAGTGACCGCCCATACAACCTCTTCATATACACCTAAGTGTTCCTAAGAGTTACTATAGACAAGGTTTTTATTTTATTACATTATAACATACTAAGTCAACATTCTTTATAACACCATTTAAGAGACACAGAGGCATATAGGGGACAATCACATAATAGCCCTAAGGCTTAGGGAACTCACTTTAGTATCTTCTAAGCCTACTCGTGCCATGTGTAGATAGCATCCCATACTACTACCTACACGTTGTAGAACCTATCCAATACTAGAGTGCACATCCCATATGATGGAAATAGCCCTTAACCGACATAGACCACACTAGCAAGGTATGGAATCCAGAGTCTATCCTACTCCGTGGAGGTTGTTCTACTTGCCAAGGGTAGAACTAGGACACATCCCATGTAGGCACATGGTTTAAGGGATATCCAAAGATGTTCATTGCACTCTTGCCTCATACTCGGGAGAGCTACCATCTTAACCATATCCACT